>NW_027278364.1:0-235693 GCF_030028105.1 Mobula birostris
TGTTTCATACCTGTGCACATCAAGACAAAAAAGTTGTTTTCTCAGTGCATGCAATGCTTTTACAATACAAATAGTATACATTTCAATTTTACACCAAAGCATTTACTGCAGACCTAATGGAAACACCTTAGGTTAACTTTCCACATGATTATGAGTAGTTTGAAAGTTGTTTCATGGCTGTACACATCAACAGAAAAAAGTTGTTATCTCAGTGAATGCAATGCTTAGACAATACAAATAGTATACATTTCAATTTTACACCAAAGCATTTACTGCAGACCTAATGGAAACACCTTAGGTTAACTTTCCACATGATTATGAGTAGTTTGAAAGTTGTTTCATGGCTGTACACATCAACAGAAAAAAGTTGTTATCTCAGTGAATGCAATGCTTAGACAATACAAATAGTATACATTTCAATTTTACACCAAAGCATTTACTGCAGACCTAATGGAAACACCTTAGGTTAACTTTCCACATGATTATGAGTAGTTTGAAAGTTGTTTCATGGCTGTGCACATAAAGACAAAAAAGTTGATTTCACAGTGAATAGAATGCTTTGACATAAAAGTAGTATACATTTCAATTGTACTCAAAAGTCCTGACTGCAAACCTAATGCAAACACATTTGGTTAACTTCCCAGATGAATATGACTAGGTTTAAAGTTGTTTCATGCCTCAGTTCATCAAGACAAAAAAGTTACTTTCTCAGTACTACTATGCTCTGACATTAAGGAAGTACACATCTGAATTTTACACCAAAGTACTTACTGCAAACTAATGGAAACACCTTAGGTTAACTTCCCACATGATTATGAGTAGTTTGAAAGTTGTTTCATGGCTGTACACATCAACACAAAAAAGTTGTTATCTCAGTGCATGCAATGCTCAGACAATACAAATAGAATACATTTCAATTTTACACCAAAGCACTTACTGCAAACCTAATGGAAACAACTTAGATTAACTTCCCACATGATTCTGAGATGTCTGAAAGTTGTTTCATACCTGTGCACATCAAGACAAAAAAGTTGTTTTCTCAGTGCATGCAATGCTTTTACAATACAAATAGTATACATTTCAATTTTACACCAAAGCATTTACTGCAGACCTAATGGAAACACCTTAGGTTAACTTTCCACATGATTATGAGTAGTTTGAAAGTTGTTTCATGGCTGTACACATCAACAGAAAAAAGTTGTTATCTCAGTGAATGCAATGCTTAGACAATACAAATAGTATACATTTCAATTTTACACCAAAGCATTTACTGCAGACCTAATGGAAACACCTTAGGTTAACTTTCCACATGATTATGAGTAGTTTGAAAGTTGTTTCATGGCTGTACACATAAAGACAAAAAAGTTGATTTCACGGTGAATAGAATGCTTTGACATAAAAGTAGTAAACATTTCAATTTTACAACAAAGCACTTACTGCAAACCTAATGGAAACACCTTAGGTTAACTTTCCACATGATTATGAGTAGTTTGAAAGTTGTTTCATGGCTGTACACATCAACAGAAAAAAGTTGTTATCTCAGTGAATGCAATGCTTAGACAATACAAATAGTGTACATTTCAATTTTACTACAAAGCACTTACTGCAAACCTAATGGAAACACCTTAGGTTAACTTCCCACATGATTCTGAGATGTCTGAAAGTTGTTACATACCTGTGCACATAAAGACAAAAAAGTTGATTTCACAGTGAATAGAATGCTTTGACATAAAAGTAGTATACATTTCAATTTTACAACAAAGTACTTACTGCAAACCTAATGGAAACACTTTAGGTTAACTTTCCACATGATTATGAGTAGTTTGAAAGTTGTTTAATGGCTGTACACATCAACACAAAAAAGTTGTTATCTCAGTGGATGCAATGCTTAGACAATACAAATAGTGTACATTTCAATTTTACACCAAAGCACTTACTGCAAACCTAATGGAAACACTTTAGGTTAACTTCCCACATGATTCTGAGATGTCTGAAAGTTGTTACATACCTGTGTACATAAAGACAAAAAAGTTGATTTCACAGTGAATAGAATGCTTTGACATAAAAGTAGTATACATTTCAATTGTACTCAAAAGTCCTGACTGCAAACCTAATGCAAACACATTTGGTTAACTTCCCAGATGAATATGACTAGGTTTAAAGTTGTTTAATGCCTCAGTTCATCAAGACAAAAAAGTTACTTTCTCAGTACTACTATGCTCTGACATTAAGGAAGTACACATCTGAATTTTACACCAAAGTACTTACTGCAAACTAATGGAAACACCTTAGGTTAACTTCCCACATGATTATGAGTAGTTTGAAAGTTGTTTCATGGCTGTACACATCAACACAAAAAAGTTGTTATCTCAGTGCATGCAATGCTCAGACAATACAAATAGAATACATTTCAATTTTACACCAAAGCACTTACTGCAAACCTAATAGAAACAACTTAGATTAACTTCCCACATGATTCTGAGATGTCTGAAAGTTGTTTCATACCTGTGCACATCAAGACAAAAAAGTTGTTTTCTCAGTGCATGCAATGCTTTTACAATACAAATAGTATACATTTCAATTTTACACCAAAGCATTTACTGCAGACCTAATGGAAACACCTTAGGTTAACTTTCCACATGATTATGAGTAGTTTGAAAGTTGTTTCATGGCTGTACACATCAACAGAAAAAAGTTGTTATCTCAGTGAATGCAATGCTTAGACAATACAAATAGTATACATTTCAATTTTACACCAAAGCATTTACTGCAGACCTAATGGAAACACCTTAGGTTAACTTTCCACATGATTATGAGTAGTTTGAAAGTTGTTTCATGGCTGTACACATCAACAGAAAAAAGTTGTTATCTCAGTGAATGCAATGCTTAGACAATACAAATAGTATACATTTCAATTTTACACCAAAGCATTTACTGCAGACCTAATGGAAACACCTTAGGTTAACTTTCCACATGATTATGAGTAGTTTGAAAGTTGTTTCATGGCTGTACACATAAAGACAAAAAAGTTGATTTCACGGTGAATAGAATGCTTTGACATAAAAGTAGTAAACATTTCAATTTTACAACAAAGTACTTACTGCAAACCTAATGGAAACACTTTAGGTTAACTTTCCACATGATTATGAGTAGTTTGAAAGTTGTTTTATGGCTGCACACATCAACACAAAAAAGTTGTAATCTCAGTGCATGCAATGCTTAGACAATACAAATAGTATTCATTTCAATTTTACACCAAAGCACTTACTGCAAACCTAATGGAAACACCTTAGGTTAACTTCCCACATGATTCTGAGATGTCTGAAAGTTGTTTCATACTTGTGCACATAAAGACAAAAAAGTTGATTTCACAGTGAATACAATGCTTTGACATAAAAGTAGTATACATTTCAATTTTACAACAAAGTACTTACTGCAAACCTAATGGAAACACTTTAGGTTAACTTTCCACATGATTATGAGTAGTTTGAAAGTTGTTTCATGGCTGTACACATCAACAGAAAAAAGTTGTTATCTCAGTGAATGCAATGCTTAGACAATACAAATAGTGTACATTTCAATTTTACTACAAAGCACTTACTGCAAACCTAATGGAAACACCTTAGGTTAACTTCCCACATGATTCTGAGATGTCTGAAAGTGGTTACATACCTGTGCACATAAAGACAAAAAAGTTGATTTCACAGTGAATAGAATGCTTTGACATAAAAGTAGTATACATTTCAATTGTACTCAAAAGTCCTGACTGCAAACCTAATGCAAACACATTTGGTTAACTTCCCAGATGAATATGACTAGGTTTAAAGTTGTTTCATGCCTCAGTTCATCAAGACAAAAAAGTTACTTTCTCAGTACTACTATGCTCTGACATTAAGGAAGTACACATCTGAATTTTACACCAAAGTACTTACTGCAAACTAATGGAAACACCTTAGGTTAACTTCCCACATGATTATGAGTAGTTTGAAAGTTGTTTCATGGCTGTACACATCAACACAAAAAAGTTGTTATCTCAGTGCATGCAATGCTCAGACAATACAAATAGAATACATTTCAATTTTACACCAAAGCACTTACTGCAAAACTAATGGAAACAACTTAGATTAACTTCCCACATGATTCTGAGATGTCTGAAAGTTGTTTCATACCTGTGCACATCAAGACAAAAAAGTTGTTTTCTCAGTGCATGCAATGCTTTTACAATACAAATAGTATACATTTCAATTTTACACCAAAGCACTTACTGCAAACCTAATGGAAACAACTTAGATTAACTTCCCACATGATTCTGAGATGTCTGAAAGTTGTTTCATACCTGTGCACATCAAGACAAAAAAGTTGTTTTCTCAGTGCATGCAATGCTTTTACAATACAAATAGTATACATTTCAATTTTACACCAAAGCATTTACTGCAGACCTAATGGAAACACCTTAGGTTAACTTTCCACATGATTATGAGTAGTTTGAAAGTTGTTTCATGGCTGTACACATCAACAGAAAAAAGTTGTTATCTCAGTGAATGCAATGCTTAGACAATACAAATAGTATACATTTCAATTTTACGCCAAAGCATTTACTGCAGACCTAATGGAAACACCTTAGGTTAACTTTCCACATGATTATGAGTAGTTTGAAAGTTGTTTCATGGCTGTACACATAAAGACAAAAAAGTTGATTTCACGGTGAATAGAATGCTTTGACATAAAAGTAGTAAACATTTCAATTTTACAACAAAGCACTTACTGCAAACCTAATGGAAACACCTTAGGTTAACTTTCCACATGATTATGAGTAGTTTGAAAGTTGTTTCATGGCTGTACACATCAACAGAAAAAAGTTGTTATCTCAGTGAATGCAATGCTTAGACAATACAAATAGTGTACATTTCAATTTTACTACAAAGCACTTACTGCAAACCTAATGGAAACACCTTAGGTTAACTTCCCACATGATTCTGAGATGTCTGAAAGTTGTTACATACCTGTGCACATAAAGACAAAAAAGTTGATTTCACAGTGAATAGAATGCTTTGACATAAAAGTAGTATACATTTCAATTTTACAACAAAGTACTTACTGCAAACCTAATGGAAACACTTTAGGTTAACTTTCCACATGATTATGAGTAGTTTGAAAGTTGTTTAATGGCTGTACACATCAACACAAAAAAGTTGTTATCTCAGTGGATGCAATGCTTAGACAATACAAATAGTGTACATTTCAATTTTACACCAAAGCACTTACTGCAAACCTAATGGAAACACTTTAGGTTAACTTCCCACATGATTCTGAGATGTCTGAAAGTTGTTACATACCTGTGTACATAAAGACAAAAAAGTTGATTTCACAGTGAATAGAATGCTTTGACATAAAAGTAGTATACATTTCAATTGTACTCAAAAGTCCTGACTGCAAACCTAATGCAAACACATTTGGTTAACTTCCCAGATGAATATGACTAGGTTTAAAGTTGTTTAATGCCTCAGTTCATCAAGACAAAAAAGTTACTTTCTCAGTACTACTATGCTCTGACATTAAGGAAGTACACATCTGAATTTTACACCAAAGTACTTACTGCAAACTAATGGAAACACCTTAGGTTAACTTCCCACATGATTATGAGTAGTTTGAAAGTTGTTTCATGGCTGTACACATCAACACAAAAAAGTTGTTATCTCAGTGCATGCAATGCTCAGACAATACAAATAGAATACATTTCAATTTTACACCAAAGCACTTACTGCAAACCTAATAGAAACAACTTAGATTAACTTCCCACATGATTCTGAGATGTCTGAAAGTTGTTTCATACCTGTGCACATCAAGACAAAAAAGTTGTTTTCTCAGTGCATGCAATGCTTTTACAATACAAATAGTATACATTTCAATTTTACACCAAAGCATTTACTGCAGACCTAATGGAAACACCTTAGGTTAACTTTCCACATGATTATGAGTAGTTTGAAAGTTGTTTCATGGCTGTACACATCAACAGAAAAAAGTTGTTATCTCAGTGAATGCAATGCTTAGACAATACAAATAGTATACATTTCAATTTTACACCAAAGCATTTACTGCAGACCTAATGGAAACACCTTAGGTTAACTTTCCACATGATTATGAGTAGTTTGAAAGTTGTTTCATGGCTGTACACATCAACAGAAAAAAGTTGTTATCTCAGTGAATGCAATGCTTAGACAATACAAATAGTATACATTTCAATTTTACACCAAAGCATTTACTGCAGACCTAATGGAAACACCTTAGGTTAACTTTCCACATGATTATGAGTAGTTTGAAAGTTGTTTCATGGCTGTACACATAAAGACAAAAAAGTTGATTTCACGGTGAATAGAATGCTTTGACATAAAAGTAGTAAACATTTCAATTTTACAACAAAGTACTTACTGCAAACCTAATGGAAACACTTTAGGTTAACTTTCCACATGATTATGAGTAGTTTGAAAGTTGTTTTATGGCTGCACACATCAACACAAAAAAGTTGTAATCTCAGTGCATGCAATGCTTAGACAATACAAATAGTATTCATTTCAATTTTACACCAAAGCACTTACTGCAAACCTAATGGAAACACCTTAGGTTAACTTCCCACATGATTCTGAGATGTCTGAAAGTTGTTTCATACTTGTGCACATAAAGACAAAAAAGTTGATTTCACAGTGAATACAATGCTTTGACATAAAAGTAGTATACATTTCAATTTTACAACAAAGTACTTACTGCAAACCTAATGGAAACACTTTAGGTTAACTTTCCACATGATTATGAGTAGTTTGAAAGTTGTTTCATGGCTGTACACATCAACAGAAAAAAGTTGTTATCTCAGTGAATGCAATGCTTAGACAATACAAATAGTGTACATTTCAATTTTACTACAAAGCACTTACTGCAAACCTAATGGAAACACCTTAGGTTAACTTCCCACATGATTCTGAGATGTCTGAAAGTGGTTACATACCTGTGCACATAAAGACAAAAAAGTTGATTTCACAGTGAATAGAATGCTTTGACATAAAAGTAGTATACATTTCAATTGTACTCAAAAGTCCTGACTGCAAACCTAATGCAAACACATTTGGTTAACTTCCCAGATGAATATGACTAGGTTTAAAGTTGTTTCATGCCTCAGTTCATCAAGACAAAAAAGTTACTTTCTCAGTACTACTATGCTCTGACATTAAGGAAGTACACATCTGAATTTTACACCAAAGTACTTACTGCAAACTAATAGAAACACCTTAGGTTAACTTCCCACATGATTATGAGTAGTTTGAAAGTTGTTTCATGGCTGTACACATCAACACAAAAAAGTTGTTATCTCAGTGCATGCAATGCTCAGACAATACAAATAGAATACATTTCAATTTTACACCAAAGCACTTACTGCAAAACTAATGGAAACAACTTAGATTAACTTCCCACATGATTCTGAGATGTCTGAAAGTTGTTTCATACCTGTGCACATCAAGACAAAAAAGTTGTTTTCTCAGTGCATGCAATGCTTTTACAATACAAATAGTATACATTTCAATTTTACACCAAAGCATTTACTGCAGACCTAATGGAAACACCTTAGGTTAACTTTCCACATGATTATGAGTAGTTTGAAAGTTGTTTCATGGCTGTACACATCAACAGAAAAAAGTTGTTATCTCAGTGAATGCAATGCTTAGACAATACAAATAGTATACATTTCAATTTTACACCAAAGCATTTACTGCAGACCTAATGGAAACACCTTAGGTTAACTTTCCACATGATTATGAGTAGTTTGAAAGTTGTTTCATGGCTGTACACATAAAGACAAAAAAGTTGATTTCACGGTGAATAGAATGCTTTGACATAAAAGTAGTAAACATTTCAATTTTACAACAAAGCACTTACTGCAAACCTAATGGAAACACCTTAGGTTAACTTTCCACATGATTATGAGTAGTTTGAAAGTTGTTTCATGGCTGTACACATCAACAGAAAAAAGTTGTTATCTCAGTGAATGCAATGCTTAGACAATACAAATAGTGTACATTTCAATTTTACTACAAAGCACTTACTGCAAACCTAATGGAAACACCTTAGGTTAACTTCCCACATGATTCTGAGATGTCTGAAAGTTGTTACATACCTGTGCACATAAAGACAAAAAAGTTGATTTCACAGTGAATAGAATGCTTTGACATAAAAGTAGTATACATTTCAATTTTACAACAAAGTACTTACTGCAAACCTAATGGAAACACTTTAGGTTAACTTTCCACATGATTATGAGTAGTTTGAAAGTTGTTTAATGGCTGTACACATCAACACAAAAAAGTTGTTATCTCAGTGGATGCAATGCTTAGACAATACAAATAGTGTACATTTCAATTTTACACCAAAGCACTTACTGCAAACCTAATGGAAACACTTTAGGTTAACTTCCCACATGATTCTGAGATGTCTGAAAGTTGTTACATACCTGTGTACATAAAGACAAAAAAGTTGATTTCACAGTGAATAGAATGCTTTGACATAAAAGTAGTATACATTTCAATTGTACTCAAAAGTCCTGACTGCAAACCTAATGCAAACACATTTGGTTAACTTCCCAGATGAATATGACTAGGTTTAAAGTTGTTTAATGCCTCAGTTCATCAAGACAAAAAAGTTACTTTCTCAGTACTACTATGCTCTGACATTAAGGAAGTACACATCTGAATTTTACACCAAAGTACTTACTGCAAACTAATGGAAACACCTTAGGTTAACTTCCCACATGATTATGAGTAGTTTGAAAGTTGTTTCATGGCTGTACACATCAACACAAAAAAGTTGTTATCTCAGTGCATGCAATGCTCAGACAATACAAATAGAATACATTTCAATTTTACACCAAAGCACTTACTGCAAACCTAATAGAAACAACTTAGATTAACTTCCCACATGATTCTGAGATGTCTGAAAGTTGTTTCATACCTGTGCATATCAAGACAAAAAAGTTGTTTTCTCAGTGCATGCAATGCTTTTACAATACAAATAGTATACATTTCAATTTTACACCAAAGCATTTACTGCAGACCTAATGGAAACACCTTAGGTTAACTTTCCACATGATTATGAGTAGTTTGAAAGTTGTTTCATGGCTGTACACATCAACAGAAAAAAGTTGTTATCTCAGTGAATGCAATGCTTAGACAATACAAATAGTATACATTTCAATTTTACACCAAAGCATTTACTGCAGACCTAATGGAAACACCTTAGGTTAACTTCCCACATGATTCTGAGATGTCTGAAAGTTGTTTCATACTTGTGCACATAAAGACAAAAAAGTTGATTTCACAGTGAATAGAATGCTTTGACATAAAAGTAGTATACATTTCAATTTTACAACAAAGTACTTACTGCAAACCTAATGGAAACACTTTAGGTTAACTTTCCACATGATTATGAGTAGTTTGAAAGTTGTTTCATGGCTGTACACATCAACAGAAAAAAGTTGTTATCTCAGTGAATGCAATGCTTAGACAATACAAATAGTGTACATTTCAATTTTACTACAAAGCACTTACTGCAAACCTAATGGAAACACCTTAGGTTAACTTCCCACATGATTCTGAGATGTCTGAAAGTGGTTACGTACCTGTGCACATAAAGACAAAAAAGTTGATTTCACAGTGAATAGAATGCTTTGACATAAAAGTAGTATACATTTCAATTGTACTCAAAAGTCCTGACTGCAAACCTAATGCAAACACATTTGGTTAACTTCCCAGATGAATATGACTAGGTTTAAAGTTGTTTCATGCCTCAGTTCATCAAGACAAAAAAGTTACTTTCTCAGTACTACTATGCTCTGACATTAAGGAAGTACACATCTGAATTTTACACCAAAGTACTTACTGCAAACTAATGGAAACACCTTAGGTTAACTTCCCACATGATTATGAGTAGTTTGAAAGTTGTTTCATGGCTGTACACATCAACACAAAAAAGTTGTTATCTCAGTGCATGCAATGCTCAGACAATACAAATAGAATACATTTCAATTTTACACCAAAGCACTTACTGCAAACCTAATGGAAACAACTTAGATTAACTTCCCACATGATTCTGAGATGTCTGAAAGTTGTTTCATACCTGTGCACATCAAGACAAAAAAGTTGTTTTCTCTGTGCATGCAATGCTTTTACAATACAAATAGTATACATTTCAATTTTACAGCAAAGCATTTACTGCAGACCTAATGGAAACACCTTAGGTTAACTTCCCACATGATTCTGAGATGTCTGAAAGTTGTTTCATACTTGTGCACATAAAGACAAAAAAGTTGATTTCACAGTGAATAGAATGCTTTGACATAAAAGTAGTATACATTTCAATTTTACAACAAAGTACTTACTGCAAACCTAATGGAAACACTTTAGGTTAACTTTCCACATGATTATGAGTAGTTTGAAAGTTGTTTCATGGCTGTACACATCAACAGAAAAAAGTTGTTATCTCAGTGAATGCAATGCTTAGACAATACAAATAGTGTACATTTCAATTTTACTACAAAGCACTTACTGCAAACCTAATGGAAACACCTTAGGTTAACTTCCCACATGATTCTGAGATGTCTGAAAGTGGTTACGTACCTGTGCACATAAAGAAAAAAAAGTTGATTTCACAGTGAATAGAATGCTTTGACATAAAAGTAGTATACATTTCAATTGTACTCAAAAGTCCTGACTGCAAACCTAATGCAAACACATTTGGTTAACTTCCCAGATGAATATGACTAGGTTTAAAGTTGTTTCATGCCTCAGTTCATCAAGACAAAAAAGTTACTTTCTCAGTACTACTATGCTCTGACATTAAGGAAGTACACATCTGAATTTTACACCAAAGTACTTACTGCAAACTAATGGAAACACCTTAGGTTAACTTCCCACATGATTATGAGTAGTTTGAAAGTTGTTTCATGGCTGTACACATCAACACAAAAAAGTTGTTATCTCAGTGCATGCAATGCTCAGACAATACAAATAGAATACATTTCAATTTTACACCAAAGCACTTACTGCAAACCTAATGGAAACAACTTAGATTAACTTCCCACATGATTCTGAGATGTCTGAAAGTTGTTTCATACCTGTGCACATCAAGACAAAAAAGTTGTTTTCTCAGTGCATGCAATGCTTTTACAATACAAATAGTATACATTTCAATTTTACAGCAAAGCATTTACTGCAGACCTAATGGAAACACCTTAGGTTAACTTTCCACATGATTATGAGTAGTTTGAAAGTTGTTTCATGGCTGTACACATCAACAGGAAAAAGTTGTTATCTCAGTGAATGCAATGCTTAGACAATACAAATAGTATACATTTCAATTTTACACCAAAGCATTTACTGCAGACCTAATGGAAACACCTTAGGTTAACTTTCCACATGATTATGAGTAGTTTGAAAGTTGTTTCATGGCTGTACACATAAAGACAAAAAAGTTGATTTCACGGTGAATAGAATGCTTTGACATAAAAGTAGTAAACATTTCAATTTTACAACAAAGCACTTACTGCAAACCTAATGGAAACACCTTAGGTTAACTTTCCACATGATTATGAGTAGTTTGAAAGTTGTTTCATGGCTGTACACATCAACAGAAAAAAGTTGTTATCTCAGTGAATGCAATGCTTAGACAATACAAATAGTGTACATTTCAATTTTACTACAAAGCACTTACTGCAAACCTAATGGAAACACCTTAGGTTAACTTCCCACATGATTCTGAGATGTCTGAAAGTTGTTACATACCTGTGCACATAAAGACAAAAAAGTTGATTTCACAGTGAATAGAATGCTTTGACATAAAAGTAGTATACATTTCAATTGTACTCAAAACTCCTGACTGCAAACCTAATGCAAACACATTTGGTTAACTTCCCAGATGAATATGATTAGGTTTAAAGTTGTTTCATGCCTCAGTTCATCAAGACAAAAAATTACTTTCTCAGTACTACTATGCTCTGACATTAAGGAAGTACACATCTGAATTTTACACCAAAGTACTTACTGCAAACTAATGGAAACACCTTAGGTTAACTTCCCACATGATTATGAGTAGTTTGAAAGTTGTTTCATGGCTGTACACATCAACACAAAAAAGTTGTTATCTCAGTGCATGCAATGCTCAGACAATACAAATAGAATACATTTCAATTTTAGACCAAAGCACTTACTGCAAACCTAATGGAAACAACTTAGATTAACTTCCCACATGATTCTGAGATGTCTGAAAGTTGTTTCATACCTGTGCACATCAAGACAAAAAAGTTGTTTTCTCAGTGCATGCAATGCTTTTACAATACAAATAGTATACATTTCAATTTTACAGCAAAGCATTTACTGCAGACCTAATGGAAACACCTTAGGTTAACTTTCCACATGATTATGAGTAGTTTGAAAGTTGTTTCATGGCTGTACACATCAACAGAAAAAAGTTGTTATCTCAGTGAATGCAATGCTTAGACAATACAAATAGTATACATTTCAATTTTACACCAAAGCATTTACTGCAGACCTAATGGAAACACCTTAGGTTAACTTTCCACATGATTATGAGTAGTTTGAAAGTTCTTTCATGGCTGTACACATAAAGACAAAAAAGTTGATTTCACGGTGAATAGAATGCTTTGACATAAAAGTAGTAAACATTTCAATTTTACAACAAAGCACTTACTGCAAACCTAATGGAAACACCTTAGGTTAACTTTCCACATGATTATGAGTAGTTTGAAAGTTGTTTCATGGCTGTACACATCAACAGAAAAAAGTTGTTATCTCAGTGAATGCAATGCTTAGACAATACAAATAGTGTACATTTCAATTTTACTACAAAGCACTTACTGCAAACCTAATGGAAACACCTTAGGTTAACTTCCCACATGATTCTGAGATGTCTGAAAGTTGTTACATACCTGTGCACATAAAGACAAAAAAGTTGATTTCACAGTGAATAGAATGCTTTGACATAAAAGTAGTATACATTTCAATTGTACTCAAAAGTCCTGACTGCAAACCTAATGCAAACACATTTGGTTAACTTCCCAGATGAATATGATTAGGTTTAAAGTTGTTTCATGCCTCAGTTCATCAAGACAAAAAATTACTTTCTCAGTACTACTATGCTCTGACATTAAGGAAGTACACATCTGAATTTTACACCAAAGTACTTACTGCAAACTAATGGAAACACCTTAGGTTAACTTCCCACATGATTATGAGTAGTTTGAAAGTTGTTTCATGGCTGTACACATCAACACAAAAAAGTTGTTATCTCAGTGCATGCAATGCTTAGACAATACAAATAGTATACATTTCAATTTTACACCAAAGCACTTACTGCAAACCTAATGGAAACAACTTAGATTAACTTCCCACATGATTCTGAGATGTCTGAAAGTTGTTTCATACCTGTGCACATCAAGACAAAAAAGTTGTTTTCTCAGTGCATGCAATGCTTTTACAATACAAATAGTATACATTTCAATTTTACACCAAAGCATTTACTGCAGACCTAATGGAAACACCTTAGGTTAACTTTCCACATGATTATGAGTAGTTTGAAAGTTGTTTCATGGCTGTACACATCAACAGAAAAAAGTTGTTATCTCAGTGAATGCAATGCTTAGACAATACAAATAGTATACATTTCAATTTTACACCAAAGCATTTACTGCAGACCTAATGGAAACACCTTAGGTTAACTTCCCACATGATTCTGAGATGTCTGAAAGTTGTTACATACCTGTGCACATAAAGACAAAAAAGTTGATTTCACAGTGAATAGAATGCTTTGACATAAAAGTAGTATACATTTCAATTTTACAACAAAGTACTTACTGCAAACCTAATGGAAACACTTTAGGTTAACTTTCCACATGATTATGAGTAGTTTGAAAGTTGTTTAATGGCTGTACACATCAACACAAAAAAGTTGTTATCTCAGTGGATGCAATGCTTAGACAATACAAATAGTGTACATTTCAATTTTACACCAAAGCACTTACTGCAAACCTAATGGAAACACTTTAGGTTAACTTCCCACATGATTCTGAGATGTCTGAAAGTTGTTACATACCTGTGTACATAAAGACAAAAAAGTTGATTTCACAGTGAATAGAATGCTTTGACATAAAAGTAGTATACATTTCAATTGTACTCAAAAGTCCTGACTGCAAACCTAATGCAAACACATTTGGTTAACTTCCCAGATGAATATGACTAGGTTTAAAGTTGTTTAATGCCTCAGTTCATCAAGACAAAAAAGTTACTTTCTCAGTACTACTATGCTCTGACATTAAGGAAGTACACATCTGAATTTTACACCAAAGTACTTACTGCAAACTAATGGAAACACCTTAGGTT
This sequence comes from Mobula birostris, assembly GCF_030028105.1. Taxonomy (NCBI): domain Eukaryota; kingdom Metazoa; phylum Chordata; class Chondrichthyes; order Myliobatiformes; family Myliobatidae; genus Mobula; species Mobula birostris. The sequence continues at coordinate 14,436 of NW_027278364.1, forward strand.
AACTTCCCACATGATTATGAGTAGTTTGAAAGTTGTTTCATGGCTGTACACATCAACACAAAAAAGTTGTTATCTCAGTGCATGCAATGCTCAGACAATACAAATAGAATACATTTCAATTTTACACCAAAGCACTTACTGCAAACCTAATAGAAACAACTTAGATTAACTTCCCACATGATTCTGAGATGTCTGAAAGTTGTTTCATACCTGTGCACATCAAGACAAAAAAGTTGTTTTCTCAGTGCATGCAATGCTTTTACAATACAAATAGTATACATTTCAATTTTACACCAAAGCATTTACTGCAGACCTAATGGAAACACCTTAGGTTAACTTTCCACATGATTATGAGTAGTTTGAAAGTTGTTTCATGGCTGTACACATCAACAGAAAAAAGTTGTTATCTCAGTGAATGCAATGCTTAGACAATACAAATAGTATACATTTCAATTTTACACCAAAGCATTTACTGCAGACCTAATGGAAACACCTTAGGTTAACTTCCCACATGATTCTGAGATGTCTGAAAGTTGTTTCATACTTGTGCACATAAAGACAAAAAAGTTGATTTCACAGTGAATAGAATGCTTTGACATAAAAGTAGTATACATTTCAATTTTACAACAAAGTACTTACTGCAAACCTAATGGAAACACTTTAGGTTAACTTTCCACATGATTATGAGTAGTTTGAAAGTTGTTTCATGGCTGTACACATCAACAGAAAAAAGTTGTTATCTCAGTGAATGCAATGCTTAGACAATACAAATAGTGTACATTTCAATTTTACTACAAAGCACTTACTGCAAACCTAATGGAAACACCTTAGGTTAACTTCCCACATGATTCTGAGATGTCTGAAAGTGGTTACGTACCTGTGCACATAAAGACAAAAAAGTTGATTTCACAGTGAATAGAATGCTTTGACATAAAAGTAGTATACATTTCAATTGTACTCAAAAGTCCTGACTGCAAACCTAATGCAAACACATTTGGTTAACTTCCCAGATGAATATGACTAGGTTTAAAGTTGTTTCATGCCTCAGTTCATCAAGACAAAAAAGTTACTTTCTCAGTACTACTATGCTCTGACATTAAGGAAGTACACATCTGAATTTTACACCAAAGTACTTACTGCAAACTAATGGAAACACCTTAGGTTAACTTCCCACATGATTATGAGTAGTTTGAAAGTTGTTTCATGGCTGTACACATCAACACAAAAAAGTTGTTATCTCAGTGCATGCAATGCTCAGACAATACAAATAGAATACATTTCAATTTTACACCAAAGCACTTACTGCAAACCTAATGGAAACAACTTAGATTAACTTCCCACATGATTCTGAGATGTCTGAAAGTTGTTTCATACCTGTGCACATCAAGACAAAAAAGTTGTTTTCTCAGTGCATGCAATGCTTTTACAATACAAATAGTATACATTTCAATTTTACAGCAAAGCATTTACTGCAGACCTAATGGAAACACCTTAGGTTAACTTCCCACATGATTCTGAGATGTCTGAAAGTTGTTTCATACTTGTGCACATAAAGACAAAAAAGTTGATTTCACAGTGAATAGAATGCTTTGACATAAAAGTAGTATACATTTCAATTTTACAACAAAGTACTTACTGCAAACCTAATGGAAACACTTTAGGTTAACTTTCCACATGATTATGAGTAGTTTGAAAGTTGTTTCATGGCTGTACACATCAACAGAAAAAAGTTGTTATCTCAGTGAATGCAATGCTTAGACAATACAAATAGTGTACATTTCAATTTTACTACAAAGCACTTACTGCAAACCTAATGGAAACACCTTAGGTTAACTTCCCACATGATTCTGAGATGTCTGAAAGTGGTTACGTACCTGTGCACATAAAGACAAAAAAGTTGATTTCACAGTGAATAGAATGCTTTGACATAAAAGTAGTATACATTTCAATTGTACTCAAAAGTCCTGACTGCAAACCTAATGCAAACACATTTGGTTAACTTCCCAGATGAATATGACTAGGTTTAAAGTTGTTTCATGCCTCAGTTCATCAAGACAAAAAAGTTACTTTCTCAGTACTACTATGCTCTGACATTAAGGAAGTACACATCTGAATTTTACACCAAAGTACTTACTGCAAACTAATGGAAACACCTTAGGTTAACTTCCCACATGATTATGAGTAGTTTGAAAGTTGTTTCATGGCTGTACACATCAACACAAAAAAGTTGTTATCTCAGTGCATGCAATGCTCAGACAATACAAATAGAATACATTTCAATTTTACACCAAAGCACTTACTGCAAACCTAATGGAAACAACTTAGATTAACTTCCCACATGATTCTGAGATGTCTGAAAGTTGTTTCATACCTGTGCACATCAAGACAAAAAAGTTGTTTTCTCAGTGCATGCAATGCTTTTACAATACAAATAGTATACATTTCAATTTTACAGCAAAGCATTTACTGCAGACCTAATGGAAACACCTTAGGTTAACTTTCCACATGATTATGAGTAGTTTGAAAGTTGTTTCATGGCTGTACACATCAACAGAAAAAAGTTGTTATCTCAGTGAATGCAATGCTTAGACAATACAAATAGTATACATTTCAATTTTACACCAAAGCATTTACTGCAGACCTAATGGAAACACCTTAGGTTAACTTTCCACATGATTATGAGTAGTTTGAAAGTTGTTTCATGGCTGTACACATCAACAGAAAAAAGTTGTTATCTCAGTGAATGCAATGCTTAGACAATACAAATAGTGTACATTTCAATTTTACTACAAAGCACTTACTGCAAACCTAATGGAAACACCTTAGGTTAACTTCCCACATGATTCTGAGATGTCTGAAAGTTGTTACATACCTGTGCACATAAAGACAAAAAAGTTGTTTTCTCAGTGCATGCAATGCTTTTACAATACAAATAGTATACATTTCAATTTTACACCAAAGCATTTACTGCAGACCTAATGGAAACACCTTAGGTTAACTTTCCACATGATTATGAGTAGTTTGAAAGTTGTTTCATGGCTGTACACATCAACAGAAAAAAGTTGTTATCTCAGTGAATGCAATGCTTAGACAATACAAATAGTATACATTTCAATTTTACACCAAAGCATTTACTGCAGACCTAATGGAAACACCTTAGGTTAACTTTCCACATGATTATGAGTAGTTTGAAAGTTGTTTCATGGCTGTACACATCAACAGAAAAAAGTTGTTATCTCAGTGAATGCAATGCTTAGACAATACAAATAGTATACATTTCAATTTTACACCAAAGCATTTACTGCAGACCTAATGGAAACACCTTAGGTTAACTTTCCACATGATTATGAGTAGTTTGAAAGTTGTTTCATGGCTGTACACATAAAGACAAAAAAGTTGATTTCACGGTGAATAGAATGCTTTGACATAAAAGTAGTAAACATTTCAATTTTACAACAAAGTACTTACTGCAAACCTAATGGAAACACTTTAGGTTAACTTTCCACATGATTATGAGTAGTTTGAAAGTTGTTTTATGGCTGCACACATCAACACAAAAAAGTTGTAATCTCAGTGCATGCAATGCTTAGACAATACAAATAGTATTCATTTCAATTTTACACCAAAGCACTTACTGCAAACCTAATGGAAACACCTTAGGTTAACTTCCCACATGATTCTGAGATGTCTGAAAGTTGTTTCATACTTGTGCACATAAAGACAAAAAAGTTGATTTCACAGTGAATAGAATGCTTTGACATAAAAGTAGTATACATTTCAATTTTACAACAAAGTACTTACTGCAAACCTAATGGAAACACTTTAGGTTAACTTTCCACATGATTATGAGTAGTTTGAAAGTTGTTTCATGGCTGTACACATCAACAGAAAAAAGTTGTTATCTCAGTGAATGCAAAGCTTAGACAATACAAATAGTGTACATTTCAATTTTACTACAAAGCACTTACTGCAAACCTAATGGAAACACCTTAGGTTAACTTCCCACATGATTCTGAGATGTCTGAAAGTTGTTTCATACTTGTGCACATAAAGACAAAAAAGTTGATTTCACAGTGAATAGAATGCTTTGACATAAAAGTAGTGTACATTTCAATTTTACACCAAAGCACTTACTACAAACCTAATGGAAACACTTTAGGTTAACTTCCCACATGATTCTGAGATGTCTGAAAGTTGTTACATACCTGTGCACATAAAGACAAAAAAGTTGATTTCACAGTGAATAGAATGCTTTGACATAAAAGTAGTATACATTTCAATTGTACTCAAAAGTCCTGACTGCAAACCTAATGCAAACACATTTGGTTAACTTCCCAGATGAATATGACTAGGTTTAAAGTTGTTTCATGCCTCAGTTCATCAAGACAAAAAAGTTACTTTCTCAGTACTACTATGCTCTGACATTAAGGAAGTACACATCTGAATTTTACACCAAAGTACTTACTGCAAACTAATGGAAACACCTTAGGTTAACTTCCCACATGATTATGAGTAGTTTGAAAGTTGTTTCATGGCTGTACACATCAACACAAAAAAGTTGTTATCTCAGTGCATGCAATGCTCAGACAATACAAATAGAATACATTTCAATTTTACACCAAAGCACTTACTGCAAACCTAATGGAAACAACTTAGATTAACTTCCCACATGATTCTGAGATGTCTGAAAGTTGTTTCATACCTGTGCACATCAAGACAAAAAAGTTGTTTTCTCAGTGCATGCAATGCTTTTACAATACAAATAGTATACATTTCAATTTTACACCAAAGCATTTACTGCAGACCTAATGGAAACACCTTAGGTTAACTTTCCACATGATTATGAGTAGTTTGAAAGTTGTTTCATGGCTGTACACATCAACAGAAAAAAGTTGTTATCTCAGTGAATGCAATGCTTAGACAATACAAATAGTATACATTTCAATTTTACACCAAAGCATTTACTGCAGACCTAATGGAAACACCTTAGGTTAACTTCCCACATGATTCTGAGATGTCTGAAAGTTGTTTCATACTTGTGCACATAAAGACAAAAAAGTTGATTTCACAGTGAATAGAATGCTTTGACATAAAAGTAGTAAACATTTCAATTTTACAACAAAGCACTTACTGCAAACCTAATGGAAACACCTTAGGTTAACTTTCCACATGATTATGAGTAGTTTGAAAGTTGTTTCATGGCTGTACACATCAACAGAAAAAAGTTGTTATCTCAGTGAATGCAATGCTTAGACAATACAAATAGTGTACATTTCAATTTTACTACAAAGCACTTACTGCAAACCTAATGGAAACACCTTAGGTTAACTTCCCACATGATTCTGAGATGTCTGAAAGTTGTTACATACCTGTGCACATAAAGACAAAAAAGTTGATTTCACAGTGAATAGAATGCTTTGACATAAAAGTAGTATACATTTCAATTTTACAACAAAGTACTTACTGCAAACCTAATGGAAACACTTTAGGTTAACTTTCCACATGATTATGAGTAGTTTGAAAGTTGTTTAATGGCTGTACACATCAACACAAAAAAGTTGTTATCTCAGTGGATGCAATGCTTAGACAATACAAATAGTGTACATTTCAATTTTACACCAAAGCACTTACTGCAAACCTAATGGAAACACTTTAGGTTAACTTCCCACATGATTCTGAGATGTCTGAAAGTTGTTACATACCTGTGTACATAAAGACAAAAAAGTTGATTTCACAGTGAATAGAATGCTTTGACATAAAAGTAGTATACATTTCAATTGTACTCAAAAGTCCTGACTGCAAACCTAATGCAAACACATTTGGTTAACTTCCCAGATGAATATGACTAGGTTTAAAGTTGTTTAATGCCTCAGTTCATCAAGACAAAAAAGTTACTTTCTCAGTACTACTATGCTCTGACATTAAGGAAGTACACATCTGAATTTTACACCAAAGTACTTACTGCAAACTAATGGAAACACCTTAGGTTAACTTCCCACATGATTATGAGTAGTTTGAAAGTTGTTTCATGGCTGTACACATCAACACAAAAAAGTTGTTATCTCAGTGCATGCAATGCTCAGACAATACAAATAGAATACATTTCAATTTTACACCAAAGCACTTACTGCAAACCTAATAGAAACAACTTAGATTAACTTCCCACATGATTCTGAGATGTCTGAAAGTTGTTTCATACCTGTGCACATCAAGACAAAAAAGTTGTTTTCTCAGTGCATGCAATGCTTTTACAATACAAATAGTATACATTTCAATTTTACACCAAAGCATTTACTGCAGACCTAATGGAAACACCTTAGGTTAACTTTCCACATGATTATGAGTAGTTTGAAAGTTGTTTCATGGCTGTACACATCAACAGAAAAAAGTTGTTATCTCAGTGAATGCAATGCTTAGACAATACAAATAGTATACATTTCAATTTTACACCAAAGCATTTACTGCAGACCTAATGGAAACACCTTAGGTTAACTTTCCACATGATTATGAGTAGTTTGAAAGTTGTTTCATGGCTGTACACATCAACAGAAAAAAGTTGTTATCTCAGTGAATGCAATGCTTAGACAATACAAATAGTATACATTTCAATTTTACACCAAAGCATTTACTGCAGACCTAATGGAAACACCTTAGGTTAACTTTCCACATGATTATGAGTAGTTTGAAAGTTGTTTCATGGCTGTATACATAAAGACAAAAAAGTTGATTTCACGGTGAATAGAATGCTTTGACATAAAAGTAGTAAACATTTCAATTTTACAACAAAGTACTTACTGCAAACCTAATGGAAACACTTTAGGTTAACTTTCCACATGATTATGAGTAGTTTGAAAGTTGTTTTATGGCTGCACACATCAACACAAAAAAGTTGTAATCTCAGTGCATGCAATGCTTAGACAATACAAATAGTATTCATTTCAATTTTACACCAAAGCACTTACTGCAAACCTAATGGAAACACCTTAGGTTAACTTCCCACATGATTCTGAGATGTCTGAAAGTTGTTTCATACTTGTGCACATAAAGACAAAAAAGTTGATTTCACAGTGAATACAATGCTTTGACATAAAAGTAGTATACATTTCAATTTTACAACAAAGTACTTACTGCAAACCTAATGGAAACACTTTAGGTTAACTTTCCACATGATTATGAGTAGTTTGAAAGTTGTTTCATGGCTGTACACATCAACAGAAAAAAGTTGTTATCTCAGTGAATGCAATGCTTAGACAATACAAATAGTGTACATTTCAATTTTACTACAAAGCACTTACTGCAAACCTAATGGAAACACCTTAGGTTAACTTCCCACATGATTCTGAGATGTCTGAAAGTGGTTACATACCTGTGCACATAAAGACAAAAAAGTTGATTTCACAGTGAATAGAATGCTTTGACATAAAAGTAGTATACATTTCAATTGTACTCAAAAGTCCTGACTGCAAACCTAATGCAAACACATTTGGTTAACTTCCCAGATGAATATGACTAGGTTTAAAGTTGTTTCATGCCTCAGTTCATCAAGACAAAAAAGTTACTTTCTCAGTACTACTATGCTCTGACATTAAGGAAGTACACATCTGAATTTTACACCAAAGTACTTACTGCAAACTAATGGAAACACCTTAGGTTAACTTCCCACATGATTATGAGTAGTTTGAAAGTTGTTTCATGGCTGTACACATCAACACAAAAAAGTTGTTATCTCAGTGCATGCAATGCTCAGACAATACAAATAGAATACATTTCAATTTTACACCAAAGCACTTACTGCAAAACTAATGGAAACAACTTAGATTAACTTCCCACATGATTCTGAGATGTCTGAAAGTTGTTTCATACCTGTGCACATCAAGACAAAAAAGTTGTTTTCTCAGTGCATGCAATGCTTTTACAATACAAATAGTATACATTTCAATTTTACACCAAAGCATTTACTGCAGACCTAATGGAAACACCTTAGGTTAACTTTCCACATGATTATGAGTAGTTTGAAAGTTCTTTCATGGCTGTACACATCAACAGAAAAAAGTTGTTATCTCAGTGAATGCAATGCTTAGACAATACAAATAGTATACATTTCAATTTTACACCAAAGCATTTACTGCAGACCTAATGGAAACACCTTAGGTTAACTTTCCACATGATTATGAGTAGTTTGAAAGTTGTTTCATGGCTGTACACATAAAGACAAAAAAGTTGATTTCACGGTGAATAGAATGCTTTGACATAAAAGTAGTAAACATTTCAATTTTACAACAAAGCACTTACTGCAAACCTAATGGAAACACCTTAGGTTAACTTTCGACATGATTATGAGTAGTTTGAAAGTTGTTTCATGGCTGTACACATCAACACAAAAAAGTTGTTATCTCATGGATGCAATGCTTAGACAATACAAATAGTGTACATTTCAATTTTACACCAAAGCACTTACTGCAAACCTAATGGAAACACTTTAGGTTAACTTCCCACATGATTCTGAGATGTCTGAAAGTTGTTACATACCTGTGTACATAAAGACAAAAAAGTTGATTTCACAGTGAATAGAATGCTTTGACATAAAAGTAGTATACATTTCAATTGTACTCAAAAGTCCTGACTGCAAACCTAATGCAAACACATTTGGTTAACTTCCCAGATGAATATGACTAGGTTTAAAGTTGTTTAATGCCTCAGTTCATCAAGACAAAAAAGTTACTTTCTCAGTACTACTATGCTCTGACATTAAGGAAGTACACATCTGAATTTTACACCAAAGTACTTACTGCAAACTAATGGAAACACCTTAGGTTAACTTCCCACATGATTATGAGTAGTTTGAAAGTTGTTTCATGGCTGTACACATCAACACAAAAAAGTTGTTATCTCAGTGCATGCAATGCTCAGACAATACAAATAGAATACATTTCAATTTTACACCAAAGCACTTACTGCAAACCTAATAGAAACAACTTAGATTAACTTCCCACATGATTCTGAGATGTCTGAAAGTTGTTTCATACCTGTGCATATCAAGACAAAAAAGTTGTTTTCTCAGTGCATGCAATGCTTTTACAATACAAATAGTATACATTTCAATTTTACACCAAAGCATTTACTGCAGACCTAATGGAAACACCTTAGGTTAACTTTCCACATGATTATGAGTAGTTTGAAAGTTGTTTCATGGCTGTACACATCAACAGAAAAAAGTTGTTATCTCAGTGAATGCAATCCTTAGACAGTACAAATAGTATACATTTCAATTTTACACCAAAGCATTTACTGCAGACCTAATGGAAACACCTTAGGTTAACTTCCCACATGATTCTGAGATGTCTGAAAGTTGTTTCATACTTGTGCACATAAAGACAAAAAAGTTGATTTCACAGTGAATAGAATGCTTTGACATAAAAGTAGTATACATTTCAATTTTACAACAAAGTACTTACTGCAAACCTAATGGAAACACTTTAGGTTAACTTTCCACATGATTATGAGTAGTTTGAAAGTTGTTTCATGGCTGTACACATCAACAGAAAAAAGTTGTTATCTCAGTGAATGCAATGCTTAGACAATACAAATAGTGTACATTTCAATTTTACTACAAAGCACTTACTGCAAACCTAATGGAAACACCTTAGGTTAACTTCCCACATGATTCTGAGATGTCTGAAAGTGGTTACGTACCTGTGCACATAAAGACAAAAAAGTTGATTTCACAGTGAATAGAATGCTTTGACATAAAAGTAGTATACATTTCAATTGTACTCAAAAGTCCTGACTGCAAACCTAATGCAAACACATTTGGTTAACTTCCCAGATGAATATGACTAGGTTTAAAGTTGTTTCATGCCTCAGTTCATCAAGACAAAAAAGTTACTTTCTCAGTACTACTATGCTCTGACATTAAGGAAGTACACATCTGAATTTTACACCAAAGTACTTACTGCAAACTAATGGAAACACCTTAGGTTAACTTCCACATGATTATGAGTAGTTTGAAAGTTGTTTCATGGCTGTACACATCAACACAAAAAAGTTGTTATCTCAGTGCATGCAATGCTCAGACAATACAAATAGAATACATTTCAATTTTACACCAAAGCACTTACTGCAAACCTAATGGAAACAACTTAGATTAACTTCCCACATGATTCTGAGATGTCTGAAAGTTGTTTCATACCTGTGCACATCAAGACAAAAAAGTTGTTTTCTCAGTGCATGCAATGCTTTTACAATACAAATAGTATACATTTCAATTTTACAGCAAAGCATTTACTGCAGACCTAATGGAAACACCTTAGGTTAACTTCCCACATGATTCTGAGATGTCTGAAAGTTGTTTCATACTTGTGCACATAAAGACAAAAAAGTTGATTTCACAGTGAATAGAATGCTTTGACATAAAAGTAGTATACATTTCAATTTTACAACAAAGTACTTACTGCAAACCTAATGGAAACACTTTAGGTTAACTTTCCACATGATTATGAGTAGTTTGAAAGTTGTTTCATGGCTGTACACATCAACAGAAAAAAGTTGTTATCTCAGTGAATGCAATGCTTAGACAATACAAATAGTGTACATTTCAATTTTACTACAAAGCACTTACTGCAAACCTAATGGAAACACCTTAGGTTAACTTCCCACATGATTCTGAGATGTCTGAAAGTTGTTACATACCTGTGCACATAAAGACAAAAAAGTTGATTTCACAGTGAATAGAATGCTTTGACATAAAAGTAGTATACATTTCAATTGTACTCAAAAGTCCTGACTGCAAACCTAATGCAAACACATTTGGTTAACTTCCCAGATGAATATGATTAGGTTTAAAGTTGTTTCATGCCTCAGTTCATCAAGACAAAAAAGTTACTTTCTCAGTACTACTATGCTCTGACATTAAGGAAGTACACATCTGAATTTTACACCAAAGTACTTACTGCAAACTAATGGAAACACCTTAGGTTAACTTCCCACATGATTATGAGTAGTTTGAAAGTTGTTTCATGGCTGTACACATCAACACAAAAAAGTTGTTATCTCAGTGCATGCAATGCTTAGACAATACAAATAGTATACATTTCAATTTTACACCAAAGCACTTACTGCAAACCTAATGGAAACAACTTAGATTAACTTCCCACATGATTCTGAGATGTCTGAAAGTTGTTTCATACCTGTGCACATCAAGACAAAAAAGTTGTTTTCTCAGTGCATGCAATGCTTTTACAATACAAATAGTATACATTTCAATTTTACACCAAAGCATTTACTGCAGACCTAATGGAAACACCTTAGGTTAACTTTCCACATGATTATGAGTACTTTGAAAGTTGTTTCATGGCTGTACACATCAACAGAAAAAAGTTGTTATCTCAGTGAATGCAATGCTTAGACAATACAAATAGTATACATTTCAATTTTACACCAAAGCATTTACTGCAGACCTAATGGAAACACCTTAGGTTAACTTTCCACATGATTATGAGTAGTTTGAAAGTTGTTTCATGGCTGTACACATAAAGACAAAAAAGTTGATTTCACGGTGAATAGAATGCTTTGACATAAAAGTAGTAAACATTTCAATTTTACAACAAAGCACTTACTGCAAACCTAATGGAAACACCTTAGGTTAACTTTCCACATGATTATGAGTAGTTTGAAAGTTGTTTCATGGCTGTACACATCAACAGAAAAAAGTTGTTATCTCAGTGAATGCAATGCTTAGACAATACAAATAGTGTACATTTCAATTTTACTACAAAGCACTTACTGCAAACCTAATGGAAACACCTTAGGTTAACTTCCCACATGATTCTGAGATGTCTGAAAGTTGTTACATACCTGTGCACATAAAGACAAAAAAGTTGATTTCACAGTGAATAGAATGCTTTGACATAAAAGTAGTATACATTTCAATTTTACAACAAAGTACTTACTGCAAACCTAATGGAAACACTTTAGGTTAACTTTCCACATGATTATGAGTAGTTTGAAAGTTGTTTAATGGCTGTACACATCAACACAAAAAAGTTGTTATCTCAGTGGATGCAATGCTTAGACAATACAAATAGTGTACATTTCAATTTTACACCAAAGCACTTACTGCAAACCTAATGGAAACACTTTAGGTTAACTTCCCACATGATTCTGAGATGTCTGAAAGTTGTTACATACCTGTGTACATAAAGACAAAAAAGTTGATTTCACAGTGAATAGAATGCTTTGACATAAAAGTAGTATACATTTCAATTGTACTCAAAAGTCCTGACTGCAAACCTAATGCAAACACATTTGGTTAACTTCCCAGATGAATATGACTAGGTTTAAAGTTGTTTAATGCCTCAGTTCATCAAGACAAAAAAGTTACTTTCTCAGTACTACTATGCTCTGACATTAAGGAAGTACACATCTGAATTTTACACCAAAGTACTTACTGCAAACTAATGGAAACACCTTAGGTTAACTTCCCACATGATTATGAGTAGTTTGAAAGTTGTTTCATGGCTGTACACATCAACACAAAAAAGTTGTTATCTCAGTGCATGCAATGCTCAGACAATACAAATAGAATACATTTCAATTTTACACCAAAGCACTTACTGCAAACCTAATAGAAACAACTTAGATTAACTTCCCACATGATTCTGAGATGTCTGAAAGTTGTTTCATACCTGTGCACATCAAGACAAAAAAGTTGTTTTCTCAGTGCATGCAATGCTTTTACAATACAAATAGTATACATTTCAATTTTACACCAAAGCATTTACTGCAGACCTAATGGAAACACCTTAGGTTAACTTTCCACATGATTATGAGTAGTTTGAAAGTTGTTTCATGGCTGTACACATCAACAGAAAAAAGTTGTTATCTCAGTGAATGCAATGCTTAGACAATACAAATAGTATACATTTCAATTTTACACCAAAGCATTTACTGCAGACCTAATGGAAACACCTTAGGTTAACTTCCCACATGATTCTGAGATGTCTGAAAGTTGTTTCATACTTGTGCACATAAAGACAAAAAAGTTGATTTCACAGTGAATAGAATGCTTTGACATAAAAGTAGTATACATTTCAATTTTACAACAAAGTACTTACTGCAAACCTAATGGAAACACTTTAGGTTAACTTTCCACATGATTATGAGTAGTTTGAAAGTTGTTTCATGGCTGTACACATCAACAGAAAAAAGTTGTTATCTCAGTGAATGCAATGCTTAGACAATACAAATAGTGTACATTTCAATTTTACTACAAAGCACTTACTGCAAACCTAATGGAAACACCTTAGGTTAACTTCCCACATGATTCTGAGATGTCTGAAAGTGGTTACGTACCTGTGCACATAAAGACAAAAAAGTTGATTTCACAGTGAATAGAATGCTTTGACATAAAAGTAGTATACATTTCAATTGTACTCAAAAGTCCTGACTGCAAACCTAATGCAAACACATTTGGTTAACTTCCCAGATGAATATGACTAGGTTTAAAGTTGTTTCATGCCTCAGTTCATCAAGACAAAAAAGTTACTTTCTCAGTACTACTATGCTCTGACATTAAGGAAGTACACATCTGAATTTTACACCAAAGTACTTACTGCAAACTAATGGAAACACCTTAGGTTAACTTCCCACATGATTATGAGTAGTTTGAAAGTTGTTTCATGGCTGTACACATCAACACAAAAAAGTTGTTATCTCAGTGCATGCAATGCTCAGACAATACAAATAGAATACATTTCAATTTTACACCAAAGCACTTACTGCAAACCTAATGGAAACAACTTAGATTAACTTCCCACATGATTCTGAGATGTCTGAAAGTTGTTTCATACCTGTGCACATCAAGACAAAAAAGTTGTTTTCTCAGTGCATGCAATGCTTTTACAATACAAATAGTATACATTTCAATTTTACAGCAAAGCATTTACTGCAGACCTAATGGAAACACCTTAGGTTAACTTCCCACATGATTCTGAGATGTCTGAAAGTTGTTTCATACTTGTGCACATAAAGACAAAAAAGTTGATTTCACAGTGAATAGAATGCTTTGACATAAAAGTAGTATACATTTCAATTTTACAACAAAGTACTTACTGCAAACCTAATGGAAACACTTTAGGTTAACTTTCCACATGATTATGAGTAGTTTGAAAGTTGTTTCATGGCTGTACACATCAACAGAAAAAAGTTGTTATCTCAGTGAATGCAATGCTTAGACAATACAAATAGTGTACATTTCAATTTTACTACAAAGCACTTACTGCAAACCTAATGGAAACACCTTAGGTTAACTTCCCACATGATTCTGAGATGTCTGAAAGTTGTTACATACCTGTGCACATAAAGACAAAAAAGTTGATTTCACAGTGAATAGAATGCTTTGACATAAAAGTAGTATACATTTCAATTGTACTCAAAAGTCCTGACTGCAAACCTAATGCAAACACATTTGGTTAACTTCCCAGATGAATATGATTAGGTTTAAAGTTGTTTCATGCCTCAGTTCATCAAGACAAAAAAGTTACTTTCTCAGTACTACTATGCTCTGACATTAAGGAAGTACACATCTGAATTTTACACCAAAGTACTTACTGCAAACTAATGGAAACACCTTAGGTTAACTTCCCACATGATTATGAGTAGTTTGAAAGTTGTTTCATGGCTGTACACATCAACACAAAAAAGTTGTTATCTCAGTGCATGCAATGCTTAGACAATACAAATAGTATACATTTCAATTTTACACCAAAGCACTTACTGCAAACCTAATGGAAACAACTTAGATTAACTTCCCACATGATTCTGAGATGTCTGAAAGTTGTTTCATACCTGTGCACATCAAGACAAAAAAGTTGTTTTCTCAGTGCATGCAATGCTTTTACAATACAAATAGTATACATTTCAATTTTACACCAAAGCATTTACTGCAGACCTAATGGAAACACCTTAGGTTAACTTTCCACATGATTATGAGTAGTTTGAAAGTTGTTTCATGGCTGTACACATCAACAGAAAAAAGTTGTTATCTCAGTGAATGCAATGCTTAGACAATACAAATAGTATACATTTCAATTTTACACCAAAGCATTTACTGCAGACCTAATGGAAACACCTTAGGTTAACTTTCCACATGATTATGAGTAGTTTGAAAGTTGTTTCATGGCTGTACACATCAACAGAAAAAAGTTGTTATCTCAGTGAATGCAATGCTTAGACAATACAAATAGTATACATTTCAATTTTCCACCAAAGCATTTACTGCAGACCTAATGGAAACACCTTAGGTTAACTTTCCACATGATTATGAGTAGTTTGAAAGTTGTTTCATGGCTGTACACATAAAGACAAAAAAGTTGATTTCACGGTGAATAGAATGCTTTGACATAAAAGTAGTAAACATTTCAATTTTACAACAAAGCACTTACTGCAAACCTAATGGAAACACCTTAGGTTAACTTTCCACATGATTATGAGTAGTTTGAAAGTTGTTTCATGGCTGTACACATAAAGACAAAAAAGTTGATTTCACGGTGAATAGAATGCTTTGACATAAAAGTAGTAAACATTTCAATTTTACAACAAAGCACTTACTGCAAACCTAATGGAAACACCTTAGGTTAACTTTCCACATGATTATGAGTAGTTTGAAAGTTGTTTCATGGCTGTACACATCAACAGAAAAAAGTTGTTATCTCAGTGAATGCAATGCATAGACAATACAAATAGTGTACATTTCAATTTTACTACAAAGCACTTACTGCAAACCTAATGGAAACACCTTAGGTTAACTTCCCACATGATTCTGAGATGTCTGAAAGTTGTTACATACCTGTGCACATAAAGACAAAAAAGTTGATTTCACAGTGAATAGAATGCTTTGACATAAAAGTAGTATACATTTCAATTTTACAACAAAGTACTTACTGCAAACCTAATGGAAACACTTTAGGTTAACTTTCCACATGATTATGAGTAGTTTGAAAGTTGTTTAATGGCTGTACACATCAACACAAAAAAGTTGTTATCTCAGTGGATGCAATGCTTAGACAATACAAATAGTGTACATTTCAATTTTACACCAAAGCACTTACTGCAAACCTAATGGAAACACTTTAGGTTAACTTCCCACATGATTCTGAGATGTCTGAAAGTTGTTACATACCTGTGTACATAAAGACAAAAAAGTTGATTTCACAGTGAATAGAATGCTTTGACATAAAAGTAGTATACATTTCAATTGTACTCAAAAGTCCTGACTGCAAACCTAATGCAAACACATTTGGTTAACTTCCCAGATGAATATGACTAGGTTTAAAGTTGTTTAATGCCTCAGTTCATCAAGACAAAAAAGTTACTTTCTCAGTACTACTATGCTCTGACATTAAGGAAGTACACATCTGAATTTTGCACCAAAGTACTTACTGCAAACTAATGGAAACACCTTAGGTTAACTTCCCACATGATTATGAGTAGTTTGAAAGTTGTTTCATGGCTGTACACATCAACACAAAAAAGTTGTTATCTCAGTGCATGCAATGCTCAGACAATACAAATAGAATACATTTCAATTTTACACCAAAGCACTTACTGCAAACCTAATAGAAACAACTTAGATTAACTTCCCACATGATTCTGAGATGTCTGAAAGTTGTTTCATACCTGTGCACATCAAGACAAAAAAGTTGTTTTCTCAGTGCATGCAATGCTTTTACAATACAAATAGTATACATTTCAATTTTACACCAAAGCATTTACTGCAGACCTAATGGAAACACCTTAGGTTAACTTTCCACATGATTATGAGTAGTTTGAAAGTTGTTTCATGGCTGTACACATCAACAGAAAAAAGTTGTTATCTCAGTGAATGCAATGCTTAGACAATACAAATAGTATACATTTCAATTTTACACCAAAGCATTTACTGCAGACCTAATGGAAACACCTTAGGTTAACTTCCCACATGATTCTGAGATGTCTGAAAGTTGTTTCATACTTGTGCACATAAAGACAAAAAAGTTGATTTCACAGTGAATAGAATGCTTTGACATAAAAGTAGTATACATTTCAATTTTACAACAAAGTACTTACTGCAAACCTAATGGAAACACTTTAGGTTAACTTTCCACATGATTATGAGTAGTTTGAAAGTTGTTTCATGGCTGTACACATCAACAGAAAAAAGTTGTTATCTCAGTGAATGCAATGCTTAGACAATACAAATAGTGTACATTTCAATTTTACTACAAAGCACTTACTGCAAACCTAATGGAAACACCTTAGGTTAACTTCCCACATGATTCTGAGATGTCTGAAAGTGGTTACGTACCTGTGCACATCAAGACAAAAAAGTTACTTTCTCAGTACTACTATGCTCTGACATTAAGGAAGTACACATCTGAATTTTACACCAAAGTACTTACTGCAAACTAATGGAAACACCTTAGGTTAACTTCCCACATGATTATGAGTAGTTTGAAAGTTGTTTCATGGCTGTACACATCAACACAAAAAAGTTGTTATCTCAGTGCATGCAATGCTTAGACAATACAAATAGTATACATTTCAATTTTACACCAAAGCACTTACTGCAAACCTAATGGAAACACCTTAGGTTAACTTCCCACATGATTCTGAGATGTCTGAAAGTTGTTTCATACTTGTGCACATAAAGACAAAAAAGTTGATTTCACAGTGAATAGAATGCTTTGACATAAAAGTAGTATACATTTCAATTTTACACCAAAGCACTTACTGCAAACCTAATGGAAACAACTTAGATTAACTTCCCACATGATTCTGAGATGTCTGAAAGTTGTTTCATACCTGTGCACATCAAGACAAAAAAGTTGTTTTCTCAGTGCATGCAATGCTTTTACAATACAAATAGTATACATTTCAATTTTACAGCAAAGCATTTACTGCAGACCTAATGGAAACACCTTAGGTTAACTTCCCACATGATTCTGAGATGTCTGAAAGTTGTTTCATACTTGTGCACATAAAGACAAAAAAGTTGATTTCACAGTGAATAGAATGCTTTGACATAAAAGTAGTATACATTTCAATTTTACAACAAAGTACTTACTGCAAACCTAATGGAAACACTTTAGGTTAACTTTCCACATGATTATGAGTAGTTTGAAAGTTGTTTCATGGCTGTACACATCAACAGAAAAAAGTTGTTATCTCAGTGAATGCAATGCTTAGACAATACAAATAGTGTACATTTCAATTTTACTACAAAGCACTTACTGCAAACCTAATGGAAACACCTTAGGTTAACTTCCCACATGATTCTGAGATGTCTGAAAGTTGTTACATACCTGTGCACATAAAGACAAAAAAGTTGATTTCACAGTGAATAGAATGCTTTGACATAAAAGTAGTATACATTTCAATTGTACTCAAAAGTCCTGACTGCAAACCTAATGCAAACACATTTGGTTAACTTCCCAGATGAATATGATTAGGTTTAAAGTTGTTTCATGCCTCAGTTCATCAAGACAAAAAAGTTACTTTCTCAGTACTACTATGCTCTGACATTAAGGAAGTACACATCTGAATTTTACACCAAAGTACTTACTGCAAACTAATGGAAACACCTTAGGTTAACTTCCCACATGATTATGAGTAGTTTGAAAGTTGTTTCATGGCTGTACACATCAACACAAAAAAGTTGTTATCTCAGTGCATGCAATGCTTAGACAATACAAATAGTATACATTTCAATTTTACACCAAAGCACTTACTGCAAACCTAATGGAAACAACTTAGATTAACTTCCCACATGATTCTGAGATGTCTGAAAGTTGTTTCATACCTGTGCACATCAAGACAAAAAAGTTGTTTTCTCAGTGCATGCAATGCTTTTACAATACAAATAGTATACATTTCAATTTTACACCAAAGCATTTACTGCAGACCTAATGGAAACACCTTAGGTTAACTTTCCACATGATTATGAGTAGTTTGAAAGTTGTTTCATGGCTGTACACATCAACAGAAAAAAGTTGTTATCTCAGTGAATGCAATGCTTAGACAATACAAATAGTATACATTTCAATTTTACACCAAAGCATTTACTGCAGACCTAATGGAAACACCTTAGGTTAACTTTCCACATGATTATGAGTAGTTTGAAAGTTGTTTCATGGCTGTACACATAAAGACAAAAAAGTTGATTTCACGGTGAATAGAATGCTTTGACATAAAAGTAGTAAACATTTCAATTTTACAACAAAGCACTTACTGCAAACCTAATGGAAACACCTTAGGTTAACTTTCCACATGATTATGAGTAGTTTGAAAGTTGTTTCATGGCTGTACACATCAACAGAAAAAAGTTGTTATCTCAGTGAATGCAATGCTTAGACAATACAAATAGTGTACATTTCAATTTTACTACAAAGCACTTACTGCAAACCTAATGGAAACACCTTAGGTTAACTTCCCACATGATTCTGAGATGTCTGAAAGTTGTTACATACCTGTGCACATAAAGACAAAAAAGTTGATTTCACAGTGAATAGAATGCTTTGACATAAAAGTAGTATACATTTCAATTTTACAACAAAGTACTTACTGCAAACCTAATGGAAACACTTTAGGTTAACTTTCCACATGATTATGAGTAGTTTGAAAGTTGTTTAATGGCTGTACACATCAACACAAAAAAGTTGTTATCTCAGTGGATGCAATGCTTAGACAATACAAATAGTGTACATTTCAATTTTACACCAAAGCACTTACTGCAAACCTAATGGAAACACTTTAGGTTAACTTCCCACATGATTCTGAGATGTCTGAAAGTTGTTACATACCTGTGTACATAAAGACAAAAAAGTTGATTTCACAGTGAATAGAATGCTTTGACATAAAAGTAGTATACATTTCAATTGTACTCAAAAGTCCTGACTGCAAACCTAATGCAAACACATTTGGTTAACTTCCCAGATGAATATGACTAGGTTTAAAGTTGTTTAATGCCTCAGTTCATCAAGACAAAAAAGTTACTTTCTCAGTACTACTATGCTCTGACATTAAGGAAGTACACATCTGAATTTTACACCAAAGTACTTACTGCAAACTAATGGAAACACCTTAGGTTAACTTCCCACATGATTATGAGTAGTTTGAAAGTTGTTTCATGGCTGTACACATCAACACAAAAAAGTTGTTATCTCAGTGCATGCAATGCTCAGACAATACAAATAGAATACATTTCAATTTTACACCAAAGCACTTACTGCAAACCTAATAGAAACAACTTAGATTAACTTCCCACATGATTCTGAGATGTCTGAAAGTTGTTTCATACCTGTGCACATCAAGACAAAAAAGTTGTTTTCTCAGTGCATGCAATGCTTTTACAATACAAATAGTATACATTTCAATTTTACACCAAAGCATTTACTGCAGACCTAATGGAAACACCTTAGGTTAACTTTCCACATGATTATGAGTAGTTTGAAAGTTGTTTCATGGCTGTACACATCAACAGAAAAAAGTTGTTATCTCAGTGAATGCAATGCTTAGACAATACAAATAGTATACATTTCAATTTTACAGCAAAGCATTTACTGCAGACCTAATGGAAACACCTTAGGTTAACTTCCCACATGATTCTGAGATGTCTGAAAGTTGTTTCATACTTGTGCACATAAAGACAAAAAAGTTGATTTCACAGTGAATAGAATGCTTTGACATAAAAGTAGTATACATTTCAATTTTACAACAAAGTACTTACTGCAAACCTAATGGAAACACTTTAGGTTAACTTTCCACATGATTATGAGTAGTTTGAAAGTTGTTTCATGGCTGTACACATCAACAGAAAAAAGTTGTTATCTCAGTGAATGCAATGCTTAGACAATACAAATAGTGTACATTTCAATTTTACTACAAAGCACTTACTGCAAACCTAATGGAAACACCTTAGGTTAACTTCCCACATGATTCTGAGATGTCTGAAAGTGGTTACGTACCTGTGCACATAAAGACAAAAAAGTTGATTTCACAGTGAATAGAATGCTTTGACATAAAAGTAGTATACATTTCAATTGTACTCAAAAGTCCTGACTGCAAACCTAATGCAAACACATTTGGTTAACTTCCCAGATGAATATGACTAGGTTTAAAGTTGTTTCATGCCTCAGTTCATCAAGACAAAAAAGTTACTTTCTCAGTACTACTATGCTCTGACATTAAGGAAGTACACATCTGAATTTTACACCAAAGTACTTACTGCAAACTAATGGAAACACCTTAGGTTAACTTCCCACATGATTATGAGTAGTTTGAAAGTTGTTTCATGGCTGTACACATCAACACAAAAAAGTTGTTATCTCAGTGCATGCAATGCTCAGACAATACAAATAGAATACATTTCAATTTTACACCAAAGCACTTACTGCAAACCTAATGGAAACAACTTAGATTAACTTCCCACATGATTCTGAGATGTCTGAAAGTTGTTTCATACCTGTGCACATCAAGACAAAAAAGTTGTTTTCTCAGTGCATGCAATGCTTTTACAATACAAATAGTATACATTTCAATTTTACAGCAAAGCATTTACTGCAGACCTAATGGAAACACCTTAGGTTAACTTCCCACATGATTCTGAGATGTCTGAAAGTTGTTTCATACTTGTGCACATAAAGACAAAAAAGTTGATTTCACAGTGAATAGAATGCTTTGACATAAAAGTAGTATACATTTCAATTTTACAACAAAGTACTTACTGCAAACCTAAAGGAAACACTTTAGGTTAACTTTCCACATGATTATGAGTAGTTTGAAAGTTGTTTCATGGCTGTACACATCAACAGAAAAAAGTTGTTATCTCAGTGAATGCAATGCTTAGACAATACAAATAGTGTACATTTCAATTTTACTACAAAGCACTTACTGCAAACCTAATGGAAACACCTTAGGTTAACTTCCCACATGATTCTGAGATGTCTGAAAGTGGTTACGTACCTGTGCACATAAAGACAAAAAAGTTGATTTCACAGTGAATAGAATGCTTTGACATAAAAGTAGTATACATTTCAATTGTACTCAAAAGTCCTGACTGCAAACCTAATGCAAACACATTTGGTTAACTTCCCAGATGAATATGACTAGGTTTAAAGTTGTTTCATGCCTCAGTTCATCAAGACAAAAAAGTTACTTTCTCAGTACTACTATGCTCTGACATTAAGGAAGTACACATCTGAATTTTACACCAAAGTACTTACTGCAAACTAATGGAAACACCTTAGGTTAACTTCCCACATGATTATGAGTAGTTTGAAAGTTGTTTCATGGCTGTACACATCAACACAAAAAAGTTGTTATCTCAGTGCATGCAATGCTCAGACAATACAAATAGAATACATTTCAATTTTACACCAAAGCACTTACTGCAAACCTAATGGAAACAACTTAGATTAACTTCCCACATGATTCTGAGATGTCTGAAAGTTGTTTCATACCTGTGCACATCAAGACAAAAAAGTTGTTTTCTCAGTGCATGCAATGCTTTTACAATACAAATAGTATACATTTCAATTTTACAGCAAAGCATTTACTGCAGACCTAATGGAAACACCTTAGGTTAACTTTCCACATGATTATGAGTAGTTTGAAAGTTGTTTCATGGCTGTACACATCAACAGAAAAAAGTTGTTATCTCAGTGAATGCAATGCTTAGACAATACAAATAGTATACATTTCAATTTTACACCAAAGCATTTACTGCAGACCTAATGGAAACACCTTAGGTTAACTTTCCACATGATTATGAGTAGTTTGAAAGTTGTTTCATGGCTGTACACATAAAGACAAAAAAGTTGATTTCACGGTGAATAGAATGCTTTGACATAAAAGTAGTAAACATTTCAATTTTACAACAAAGCACTTACTGCAAACCTAATGGAAACACCTTAGGTTAACTTTCCACATGATTATGAGTAGTTTGAAAGTTGTTTCATGGCTGTACACATCAACAGAAAAAAGTTGTTATCTCAGTGAATGCAATGCTTAGACAATACAAATAGTGTACATTTCAATTTTACTACAAAGCACTTACTGCAAACCTAATGGAAACACCTTAGGTTAACTTCCCACATGATTCTGAGATGTCTGAAAGTTGTTACATACCTGTGCACATAAAGACAAAAAAGTTGATTTCACAGTGAATAGAATGCTTTGACATAAAAGTAGTATACATTTCAATTGTACTCAAAAGTCCTGACTGCAAACCTAATGCAAACACATTTGGTTAACTTCCCAGATGAATATGATTAGGTTTAAAGTTGTTTCATGCCTCAGTTCATCAAGACAAAAAAGTTACTTTCTCAGTACTACTATGCTCTGACATTAAGGAAGTACACATCTGAATTTTACACCAAAGTACTTACTGCAAACTAATGGAAACACCTTAGGTTAACTTCCCACATGATTATGAGTAGTTTGAAAGTTGTTTCATGGCTGTACACATCAACACAAAAAAGTTGTTATCTCAGTGCATGCAATGCTTAGACAATACAAATAGTATACATTTCAATTTTACACCAAAGCACTTACTGCAAACCTAATGGAAACACCTTAGGTTAACTTCCCACATGATTCTGAGATGTCTGAAAGTTGTTTCATACTTGTGCACATAAAGACAAAAAAGTTGATTTCACAGTGAATAGAATGCTTTGACATAAATGTAGTATACATTTCAATTTTACACCAAAGCACTTACTGCAAACCTAATGGAAACAACTTAGATTAACTTCCCACAAGATTCTGAGATGTCTGAAAGTTGTTTCATACCTGTGCACATCAAGACAAAAAAGTTGTTTTCTCAGTGCATGCAATGCTTTTACAATACAAATAGTATACATTTCAATTTTACACCAAAGCATTTACTGCAGACCTAATGGAAACACCTTAGGTTAACTTTCCACATGATTATGAGTAGTTTGAAAGTTGTTTCATGGCTGTACACATCAACAGAAAAAAGTTGTTATCTCAGTGAATGCAATGCTTAGACAATACAAATAGTATACATTTCAATTTTACACCAAAGCATTTACTGCAGACCTAATGGAAACACCTTAGGTTAACTTTCCACATGATTATGAGTAGTTTGAAAGTTGTTTCATGGCTGTACACATAAAGACAAAAAAGTTGATTTCACAGTGAATAGAATGCTTTGACATAAAAGTAGTATACATTTCAATTTTACAACAAAGTACTTACTGCAAACCTAATGGAAACACTTTAGGTTAACTTTCCACATGATTATGAGTAGTTTGAAAGTTGTTTCATGGCTGTACACATCAACAGAAAACAGTTGTTATCTCAGTGAATGCAATGCTTAGACAATACAAATAGTGTACATTTCAATTTTACTACAAAGCACTTACTGCAAACCTAATGGAAACACCTTAGGTTAACTTCCCACATGATTCTGAGATGTCTGAAAGTGGTTACGTACCTGTGCACATAAAGACAAAAAAGTTGATTTCACAGTGAATAGAATGCTTTGACTTAAAAGTAGTATACATTTCAATTGTACTCAAAAGTCCTGACTGCAAACCTAATGCAAACACATTTGGTTAACTTCCCAGATGAATATGACTAGGTTTAAAGTTGTTTCATGCCTCAGTTCATCAAGACAAAAAAGTTACTTTCTCAGTACTACTATGCTCTGACATTAAGGAAGTACACATCTGAATTTTACACCAAAGTACTTACTGCAAACTAATGGAAACACCTTAGGTTAACTTCCCACATGATTATGAGTAGTTTGAAAGTTGTTTCATGGCTGTACACATCAACACAAAAAAGTTGTTATCTCAGTGCATGCAATGCTCAGACAATACAAATAGAATACATTTCAATTTTACACCAAAGCACTTACTGCAAACCTAATGGAAACAACTTAGATTAACTTCCCACATGATTCTGAGATGTCTGAAAGTTGTTTCATACCTGTGCACATCAAGACAAAAAAGTTGTTTTCTCAGTGCATGCAATGCTTTTACAATACAAATAGTATACATTTCAATTTTACAGCAAAGCATTTACTGCAGACCTAATGGAAACACCTTAGGTTAACTTCCCACATGATTCTGAGATGTCTGAAAGTTGTTTCATACTTGTGCACATAAAGACAAAAAAGTTGATTTCACAGTGAATAGAATGCTTTGACATAAAAGTAGTATACATTTCAATTTTACAACAAAGTACTTACTGCAAACCTAATGGAAACACTTTAGGTTAACTTTCCACATGATTATGAGTAGTTTGAAAGTTGTTTCATGGCTGTACACATCAACAGAAAAAAGTTGTTATCTCAGTGAATGCAATGCTTAGACAATACAAATAGTGTACATTTCAATTTTACTACAAAGCACTTACTGCAAACCTAATGGAAACACCTTAGGTTAACTTCCCACATGATTCTGAGATGTCTGAAAGTGGTTACGTACCTGTGCACATAAAGACAAAAAAGTTGATTTCACAGTGAATAGAATGCTTTGACATAAAAGTAGTATACATTTCAATTGTACTCAAAAGTCCTGACTGCAAACCTAATGCAAACACATTTGGTTAACTTCCCAGATGAATATGATTAGGTTTAAAGTTGTTTCATGCCTCAGTTCATCAAGACAAAAAAGTTACTTTCTCAGTACTACTATGCTCTGACATTAAGGAAGTACACATCTGAATTTTACACCAAAGTACTTACTGCAAACTAATGGAAACACCTTAGGTTAACTTCCCACATGATTATGAGTAGTTTGAAAGTTGTTTCATGGCTGTACACATCAACACAAAAAAGTTGTTATCTCAGTGCATGCAATGCTTAGACAATACAAATAGTATACATTTCAATTTTACACCAAAGCACTTACTGCAAACCTAATGGAAACACCTTAGGTTAACTTCCCACATGATTCTGAGATGTCTGAAAGTTGTTTCATACTTGTGCACATAAAGACAAAAAAGTTGATTTCACAGTGAATAGAATGCTTTGACATAAAAGTAGTATACATTTCAATTTTACACCAAAGCACTTACTGCAAACCTAATGGAAACAACTTAGATTAACTTCCCACATGATTCTGAGATGTCTGAAAGTTGTTTCATACCTGTGCACATCAAGACAAAAAAGTTGTTTTCTCAGTGCATGCAATGCTTTTACAATACAAATAGTATACATTTCAATTTTACACCAAAGCATTTACTGCAGACCTAATGGAAACACCTTAGGTTAACTTTCCACATGATTATGAGTAGTTTGAAAGTTGTTTCATGGCTGTACACATCAACAGAAAAAAGTTGTTATCTCAGTGAATGCAATGCTTAGACAATACAAATAGTATACATTTCAATTTTACACCAAAGCATTTACTGCAGACCTAATGGAAACACCTTAGGTTAACTTTCCACATGATTATGAGTAGTTTGAAAGTTGTTTCATGGCTGTACACATAAAGACAAAAAAGTTGATTTCACAGTGAATAGAATGCTTTGACATAAAAGTAGTATACATTTCAATTTTACAACAAAGTACTTACTGCAAACCTAATGGAAACACTTTAGGTTAACTTTCCACATGATTATGAGTAGTTTGAAAGTTGTTTCATGGCTGTACACATCAACAGAAAAAAGTTGTTATCTCAGTGAATGCAATGCTTAGACAATACAAATAGTGTACATTTCAATTTTACTACAAAGCACTTACTGCAAACCTAATGGAAACACCTTAGGTTAACTTCCCACATGATTCTGAGATGTCTGAAAGTGGTTACGTACCTGTGCACATAAAGACAAAAAAGTTGATTTCACAGTGAATAGAATGCTTTGACATAAAAGTAGTATACATTTCAATTGTACTCAAAAGTCCTGACTGCAAACCTAATGCAAACACATTTGGTTAACTTCCCAGATGAATATGACTAGGTTTAAAGTTGTTTCATGCCTCAGTTCATCAAGACAAAAAAGTTACTTTCTCAGTACTACTATGCTCTGACATTAAGGAAGTACACATCTGAATTTTACACCAAAGTACTTACTGCAAACTAATGGAAACACCTTAGGTTAACTTCCCACATGATTATGAGTAGTTTGAAAGTTGTTTCATGGCTGTACACATCAACACAAAAAAGTTGTTATCTCAGTGCATGCAATGCTCAGACAATACAAATAGAATACATTTCAATTTTACACCAAAGCACTTACTGCAAACCTAATGGAAACAACTTAGATTAACTTCCCACATGATTCTGAGATGTCTGAAAGTTGTTTCATACCTGTGCACATCAAGACAAAAAAGTTGTTTTCTCAGTGCATGCAATGCTTTTACAATACAAATAGTATACATTTCAATTTTACAGCAAAGCATTTACTGCAGACCTAATGGAAACACCTTAGGTTAACTTCCCACATGATTCTGAGATGTCTGAAAGTTGTTTCATACTTGTGCACATAAAGACAAAAAAGTTGATTTCACAGTGAATAGAATGCTTTGACATAAAAGTAGTATACATTTCAATTTTACAACAAAGTACTTACTGCAAACCTAATGGAAACACTTTAGGTTAACTTTCCACATGATTATGAGTAGTTTGAAAGTTGTTTCATGGCTGTACACATCAACAGAAAAAAGTTGTTATCTCAGTGAATGCAATGCTTAGACAATACAAATAGTGTACATTTCAATTTTACTACAAAGCACTTACTGCAAACCTAATGGAAACACCTTAGGTTAACTTCCCACATGATTCTGAGATGTCTGAAAGTGGTTACGTACCTGTGCACATAAAGACAAAAAAGTTGATTTCACAGTGAATAGAATGCTTTGACATAAAAGTAGTATACATTTCAATTGTACTCAAAAGTCCTGACTGCAAACCTAATGCAAACACATTTGGTTAACTTCCCAGATGAATATGACTAGGTTTAAAGTTGTTTCATGCCTCAGTTCATCAAGACAAAAAAGTTACTTTCTCAGTACTACTATGCTCTGACATTAAGGAAGTACACATCTGAATTTTACACCAAAGTACTTACTGCAAACTAATGGAAACACCTTAGGTTAACTTCCCACATGATTATGAGTAGTTTGAAAGTTGTTTCATGGCTGTACACATCAACACAAAAAAGTTGTTATCTCAGTGCATGCAATGCTCAGACAATACAAATAGAATACATTTCAATTTTACACCAAAGCACTTACTGCAAACCTAATGGAAACAACTTAGATTAACTTCCCACATGATTCTGAGATGTCTGAAAGTTGTTTCATACCTGTGCACATCAAGACAAAAAAGTTGTTTTCTCAGTGCATGCAATGCTTTTACAATACAAATAGTATACATTTCAATTTTACACCAAAGCATTTACTGCAGACCTAATGGAAACACCTTAGGTTAACTTTCCACATGATTATGAGTAGTTTGAAAGTTGTTTCATGGCTGTACACATCAACAGAAAAAAGTTGTTATCTCAGTGAATGCAATGCTTAGACAATACAAATAGTATACATTTCAATTTTACACCAAAGCATTTACTGCAGACCTAATGGAAACACCTTAGGTTAACTTTCCACATGATTATGAGTAGTTTGAAAGTTGTTTCATGGCTGTACACATAAAGACAAAAAAGTTGATTTCACGGTGAATAGAATGCTTTGACATAAAAGTAGTAAACATTTCAATTTTACAACAAAGCACTTACTGCAAACCTAATGGAAACACCTTAGGTTAACTTTCCACATGATTATGAGTAGTTTGAAAGTTGTTTCATGGCTGTACACATCAACAGAAAAAAGTTGTTATCTCAGTGAATGCAATGCTTAGACAATACAAATAGTGTACATTTCAATTTTACTACAAAGCACTTACTGCAAACCTAATGGAAACACCTTAGGTTAACTTCCCACATGATTCTGAGATGTCTGAAAGTTGTTACATACCTGTGCACATAAAGACAAAAAAGTTGATTTCACAGTGAATAGAATGCTTTGACATAAAAGTAGTATACATTTCAATTGTACTCAAAAGTCCTGACTGCAAACCTAATGCAAACACATTTGGTTAACTTCCCAGATGAATATGATTAGGTTTAAAGTTGTTTCATGCCTCAGTTCATCAAGACAAAAAAGTTACTTTCTCAGTACTACTATGCTCTGACATTAAGGAAGTACACATCTGAATTTTACACCAAAGTACTTACTGCAAACTAATGGAAACACCTTAGGTTAACTTCCCACATGATTATGAGTAGTTTGAAAGTTGTTTCATGGCTGTACACATCAACACAAAAAAGTTGTTATCTCAGTGCATGCAATGCTTAGACAATACAAATAGTATACATTTCAATTTTACACCAAAGCACTTACTGCAAACCTAATGGAAACACCTTAGGTTAACTTCCCACATGATTCTGAGATGTCTGAAAGTTGTTTCATACTTGTGCACATAAAGACAAAAAAGTTGATTTCACAGTGAATAGAATGCTTTGACATAAAAGTAGTATACATTTCAATTTTACACCAAAGCACTTACTGCAAACCTAATGGAAACAACTTAGATTAACTTCCCACATGATTCTGAGATGTCTGAAAGTTGTTTCATACCTGTGCACATCAAGACAAAAAAGTTGTTTTCTCAGTGCATGCAATGCTTTTACAATACAAATAGTATACATTTCAATTTTACACCAAAGCATTTACTGCAGACCTAATGGAAACACCTTAGGTTAACTTTCCACATGATTATGAGTAGTTTGAAAGTTGTTTCATGGCTGTACACATCAACAGAAAAAAGTTGTTATCTCAGTGAATGCAATGCTTAGACAATACAAATAGTATACATTTCAATTTTACACCAAAGCATTTACTGCAGACCTAATGGAAACACCTTAGGTTAACTTTCCACATGATTATGAGTAGTTTGAAAGTTGTTTCATGGCTGTACACATAAAGACAAAAAAGTTGATTTCACGGTGAATAGAATGCTTTGACATAAAAGTAGTAAACATTTCAATTTTACAACAAAGTACTTACTGCAAACCTAATGGAAACACTTTAGGTTAACTTTCCACATGATTATGAGTAGTTTGAAAGTTGTTTTATGGCTGCACACATCAAAACAAAAAAGTTGTAATCTCAGTGCATGCAATGCTTAGACAATACAAATAGTATACATTTCAATTTTACACCAAAGCACTTACTGCAAACCTAATGGAAACACCTTAGGTTAACTTCCCACATGATTCTGAGATGTCTGAAAGTTGTTTCATACTTGTGCACATAAAGACAAAAAAGTTGATTTCACAGTGAATAGAATGCTTTGACATAAAAGTAGTATACATTTCAATTTTACAACAAAGTACTTACTGCAAACCTAATGGAAACACTTTAGGTTAACTTTCCACATGATTATGAGTAGTTTGAAAGTTGTTTCATGGCTGTACACATCAACACAAAAAAGTTGTTATCTCAGTGCATGCAATGCTTAGACAATACAAATAGTGTACATTTCAATTTTACACCAAAACACTTACTACAAACCTAATGGAAACACTTTAGGTTAACTTCCCACATGATTCTGAGATGTCTGAAAGTTGTTACATACCTGTGCACATCAAGACAAAAAAGTTGATTTCAGAGTGAATAGAATGCTTTGACATAAAAGTAGTATACATTTCAATTGTACTCAAAAGTCCTGACTGCAAACCTAATGCAAACACATTTGGTTAACTTCCCAGATGAATATGACTAGGTTTAAAGTTGTTTCATGCCTCAGTTCATCAAGACAAAAAAGTTACTTTCTCAGTACTACTATGCTCTGACATTAAGGAAGTACACATCTGAATTTTACACCAAAGTACTTACTGCAAACTAATGGAAACACCTTAGGTTAACTTCCCACATGATTATGAGTAGTTTGAAAGTTGTTTCATGGCTGTACACATCAACACAAAAAAGTTGTTATCTCAGTGCATGCAATGCTTAGACAATACAAATAGTATACATTTCAATTTTACACCAAAGCACTTACTGCAAACCTAATGGAAACACCTTAGGTTAACTTCCCACATGATTCTGAGATGTCTGAAAGTTGTTTCATACTTGTGCACATAAAGACAAAAAAGTTGATTTCACAGTGAATAGAATGCTTTGACATAAAAGTAGTATACATTTCAATTTTACAACAAAGTACTTACTGCAAACCTAATGGAAACACTTTAGGTTAACTTTCCACATGATTATGAGTAGTTTGAAAGTTGTTTCATGGCTGTACACATCAACACAAAAAAGTTGTTATCTCAGTGCATGCAATGCTTAGACAATACAAATAGTGTACATTTCAATTTTACACCAAAGCACTTACTGCAAACCTAATGGAAACACTTTAGGTTAACTTCCCACATGATTCTGAGATGTCTGAAAGTTGTTACATACCTGTGCACATAAAGACAAAAAAGTTGATTTCACAGTGAATAGAATGCTTTGACATAAAAGTAGTATACATTTCAATTGTACTCAAAAGTCCTGACTGCAAACCTAATGCAAACACATTTGGTTAACTTCCCAGATGAATATGACTAGGTTTAAAGTTGTTTCATGCCTCAGTTCATCAAGACAAAAAAGTTACTTTCTCAGTACTACTATGCTCTGACATTAAGGAAGTACACATCTGAATTTTACACCAAAGTACTTACTGCAAACTAATGGAAACACCTTAGGTTAACTTCCCACATGATTATGAGTAGTTTGAAAGTTGTTTCATGGCTGTACACATCAACACAAAAAAGTTGTTATCTCAGTGCATGCAATGCTCAGACAATACAAATAGAATACATTTCAATTTTACACCAAAGCACTTACTGCAAACCTAATGGAAACAACTTAGATTAACTTCCCACATGATTCTGAGATGTCTGAAAGTTGTTTCATACCTGTGCACATCAAGACAAAAAAGTTGTTTTCTCAGTGCATGCAATGCTTTTACAATACAAATAGTATACATTTCAATTTTACAGCAAAGCATTTACTGCAGACCTAATGGAAACACCTTAGGTTAACTTTCCACATGATTATGAGTAGTTTGAAAGTTGTTTCATGGCTGTACACATCAACAGAAAAAAGTTGTTATCTCAGTGAATGCAATGCTTAGACAATACAAATAGTATACATTTCAATTTTACACCAAAGCATTTACTGCAGACCTAATGGAAACACCTTAGGTTAACTTTCCACATGATTATGAGTACTTTGAAAGTTGTTTCATGGCTGTACACATAAAGACAAAAAAGTTGATTTCACGGTGAATAGAATGCTTTGACATAAAAGTAGTAAACATTTCAATTTTACAACAAAGCACTTACTGCAAACCTAATGGAAACACCTTAGGTTAACTTTCCACATGATTATGAGTAGTTTGAAAGTTGTTTCATGGCTGTACACATCAACAGAAAAAAGTTGTTATCTCAGTGAATGCAATGCTTAGACAATACAAATAGTGTACATTTCAATTTTACTACAAAGCACTTACTGCAAACCTAATGGAAACACCTTAGGTTAACTTCCCACATGATTCTGAGATGTCTGAAAGTTGTTACATACCTGTGCACATAAAGACAAAAAAGTTGATTTCACAGTGAATAGAATGCTTTGACATAAAAGTAGTATACATTTCAATTGTACTCAAAAGTCCTGACTGCAAACCTAATGCAAACACATTTGGTTAACTTCCCAGATGAATATGATTAGGTTTAAAGTTGTTTCATGCCTCAGTTCATCAAGACAAAAAAGTTACTTTCTCAGTACTACTATGCTCTGACATTAAGGAAGTACACATCTGAATTTTACACCAAAGTACTTACTGCAAACTAATGGAAACACCTTAGGTTAACTTCCCACATGATTATGAGTAGTTTGAAAGTTGTTTCATGGCTGTACACATCAACACAAAAAAGTTGTTATCTCAGTGCATGCAATGCTTAGACAATACAAATAGTATACATTTCAATTTTACACCAAAGCACTTACTGCAAACCTAATGGAAACACCTTAGGTTAACTTCCCACATGATTCTGAGATGTCTGAAAGTTGTTTCATACTTGTGCACATAAAGACAAAAAAGTTGATTTCACAGTGAATAGAATGCTTTGACATAAAAGTAGTATACATTTCAATTTTACACCAAAGCACTTACTGCAAACCTAATGGAAACAACTTAGATTAACTTCCCACATGATTCTGAGATGTCTGAAAGTTGTTTCATACCTGTGCACATCAAGACAAAAAAGTTGTTTTCTCAGTGCATGCAATGCTTTTACAATACAAATAGTATACATTTCAATTTTACACCAAAGCATTTACTGCAGACCTAATGGAAACACCTTAGGTTAACTTTCCACATGATTATGAGTAGTTTGAAAGTTGTTTCATGGCTGTACACATCAACAGAAAAAAGTTGTTATCTCAGTGAATGCAATGCTTAGACAATACAAATAGTATACATTTCAATTTTACACCAAAGCATTTACTGCAGACCTAATGGAAACACCTTAGGTTAACTTTCCACATGATTATGAGTAGTTTGAAAGTTGTTTCATGGCTGTACACATAAAGACAAAAAAGTTGATTTCACGGTGAATAGAATGCTTTGACATAAAAGTAGTAAACATTTCAATTTTACAACAAAGTACTTACTGCAAACCTAATGGAAACACTTTAGGTTAACTTTCCACATGATTATGAGTAGTTTGAAAGTTGTTTTATGGCTGCACACATCAAAACAAAAAAGTTGTAATCTCAGTGCATGCAATGCTTAGACAATACAAATAGTATACATTTCAATTTTACACCAAAGCACTTACTGCAAACCTAATGGAAACACCTTAGGTTAACTTCCCACATGATTCTGAGATGTCTGAAAGTTGTTTCATACTTGTGCACATAAAGACAAAAAAGTTGATTTCACAGTGAATAGAATGCTTTGACATAAAAGTAGTATACATTTCAATTTTACAACAAAGTACTTACTGCAAACCTAATGGAAACACTTTAGGTTAACTTTCCACATGATTATGAGTAGTTTGAAAGTTGTTTCATGGCTGTACACATCAACACAAAAAAGTTGTTATCTCAGTGCATGCAATGCTTAGACAATACAAATAGTGTACATTTCAATTTTACACCAAAACACTTACTACAAACCTAATGGAAACACTTTAGGTTAACTTCCCACATGATTCTGAGATGTCTGAAAGTTGTTACATACCTGTGCACATCAAGACAAAAAAGTTGATTTCAGAGTGAATAGAATGCTTTGACATAAAAGTAGTATACATTTCAATTGTACTCAAAAGTCCTGACTGCAAACCTAATGCAAACACATTTGGTTAACTTCCCAGATGAATATGACTAGGTTTAAAGTTGTTTCATGCCTCAGTTCATCAAGACAAAAAAGTTACTTTCTCAGTACTACTATGCTCTGACATTAAGGAAGTACACATCTGAATTTTACACCAAAGTACTTACTGCAAACTAATGGAAACACCTTAGGTTAACTTCCCACATGATTATGAGTAGTTTGAAAGTTGTTTCATGGCTGTACACATCAACACAAAAAAGTTGTTATCTCAGTGCATGCAATGCTTAGACAACACAAATAGTATACATTTCAATTTTACACCAAAGCACTTACTGCAAACCTAATGGAAACACCTTAGGTTAACTTCCCACATGATTCTGAGATGTCTGAAAGTTGTTTCATACTTGTGCACACAAAGACAAAAAAGTTGATTTCACAGTGAATAGAATGCTTTGACATAAAAGTAGTATACATTTCAATTTTACACCAAAGCACTTACTGCAAACCTAATGGAAACAACTTAGATTAACTTCCCACATGATTCTGAGATGTCTGAAAGTTGTTTCATACCTGTGCACATCAAGACAAAAAAGTTGTTTTCTCAGTGCATGCAATGCTTTTACAATACAAATAGTATACATTTCAATTTTACACCAAAGCATTTACTGCAGACCTAATGGAAACACCTTAGGTTAACTTTCCACATGATTATGAGTAGTTTGAAAGTTGTTTCATGGCTGTACACATCAACAGAAAAAAGTTGTTATCTCAGTGAATGCAATGCTTAGACAATACAAATAGTGTACATTTCAATTTTACTACAAAGCACTTACTGCAAACCTAATGGAAACACCTTAGGTTAACTTCCCACATGATTCTGAGATGTCTGAAAGTGGTTACGTACCTGTGCACATAAAGACAAAAAAGTTGATTTCACAGTGAATAGAATGCTTTGACATAAAAGTAGTATACATTTCAATTGTACTCAAAAGTCCTGACTGCAAACCTAATGCAAACACATTTGGTTAACTTCCCAGATGAATATGACTAGGTTTAAAGTTGTTTCATGCCTCAGTTCATCAAGACAAAAAAGTTACTTTCTCAGTACTACTATGCTCTGACATTAAGGAAGTACACATCTGAATTTTACACCAAAGTACTTACTGCAAACTAATGGAAACACCTTAGGTTAACTTCCCACATGATTATGAGTAGTTTGAAAGTTGTTTCATGGCTGTACACATCAACACAAAAAAGTTGTTATCTCAGTGCATGCAATGCTCAGACAATACAAATAGAATACATTTCAATTTTACACCAAAGCACTTACTGCAAACCTAATGGAAACAACTTAGATTAACTTCCCACATGATTCTGAGATGTCTGAAAGTTGTTTCATACCTGTGCACATCAAGACAAAAAAGTTGTTTTCTCAGTGCATGCAATGCTTTTACAATACAAATAGTATACATTTCAATTTTACAGCAAAGCATTTACTGCAGACCTAATGGAAACACCTTAGGTTAACTTCCCACATGATTCTGAGATGTCTGAAAGTTGTTTCATACTTGTGCACATAAAGACAAAAAAGTTGATTTCACAGTGAATAGAATGCTTTGACATAAAAGTAGTATACATTTCAATTTTACAACAAAGTACTTACTGCAAACCTAAAGGAAACACTTTAGGTTAACTTTCCACATGATTATGAGTAGTTTGAAAGTTGTTTCATGGCTGTACACATCAACAGAAAAAAGTTGTTATCTCAGTGAATGCAATGCTTAGACAATACAAATAGTGTACATTTCAATTTTACTACAAAGCACTTACTGCAAACCTAATGGAAACACCTTAGGTTAACTTCCCACATGATTCTGAGATGTCTGAAAGTGGTTACGTACCTGTGCACATAAAGACAAAAAAGTTGATTTCACAGTGAATAGAATGCTTTGACATAAAAGTAGTATACATTTCAATTGTACTCAAAAGTCCTGACTGCAAACCTAATGCAAACACATTTGGTTAACTTCCCAGATGAATATGACTAGGTTTAAAGTTGTTTCATGCCTCAGTTCATCAAGACAAAAAAGTTACTTTCTCAGTACTACTATGCTCTGACATTAAGGAAGTACACATCTGAATTTTACACCAAAGTACTTACTGCAAACTAATGGAAACACCTTAGGTTAACTTCCCACATGATTATGAGTAGTTTGAAAGTTGTTTCATGGCTGTACACATCAACACAAAAAAGTTGTTATCTCAGTGCATGCAATGCTCAGACAATACAAATAGAATACATTTCAATTTTACACCAAAGCACTTACTGCAAACCTAATGGAAACAACTTAGATTAACTTCCCACATGATTCTGAGATGTCTGAAAGTTGTTTCATACCTGTGCACATCAAGACAAAAAAGTTGTTTTCTCAGTGCATGCAATGCTTTTACAATACAAATAGTATACATTTCAATTTTACAGCAAAGCATTTACTGCAGACCTAATGGAAACACCTTAGGTTAACTTTCCACATGATTATGAGTAGTTTGAAAGTTGTTTCATGGCTGTACACATCAACAGAAAAAAGTTGTTATCTCAGTGAATGCAATGCTTAGACAATACAAATAGTATACATTTCAATTTTACACCAAAGCATTTACTGCAGACCTAATGGAAACACCTTAGGTTAACTTTCCACATGATTATGAGTAGTTTGAAAGTTGTTTCATGGCTGTACACATAAAGACAAAAAAGTTGATTTCACGGTGAATAGAATGCTTTGACATAAAAGTAGTAAACATTTCAATTTTACAACAAAGCACTTACTGCAAACCTAATGGAAACACCTTAGGTTAACTTTCCACATGATTATGAGTAGTTTGAAAGTTGTTTCATGGCTGTACACATCAACAGAAAAAAGTTGTTATCTCAGTGAATGCAATGCTTAGACAATACAAATAGTGTACATTTCAATTTTACTACAAAGCACTTACTGCAAACCTAATGGAAACACCTTAGGTTAACTTCCCACATGATTCTGAGATGTCTGAAAGTTGTTACATACCTGTGCACATAAAGACAAAAAAGTTGATTTCACAGTGAATAGAATGCTTTGACATAAAAGTAGTATACATTTCAATTGTACTCAAAAGTCCTGACTGCAAACCTAATGCAAACACATTTGGTTAACTTCCCAGATGAATATGATTAGGTTTAAAGTTGTTTCATGCCTCAGTTCATCAAGACAAAAAAGTTACTTTCTCAGTACTACTATGCTCTGACATTAAGGAAGTACACATCTGAATTTTACACCAAAGTACTTACTGCAAACTAATGGAAACACCTTAGGTTAACTTCCCACATGATTATGAGTAGTTTGAAAGTTGTTTCATGGCTGTACACATCAACACAAAAAAGTTGTTATCTCAGTGCATGCAATGCTTAGACAATACAAATAGTATACATTTCAATTTTACACCAAAGCACTTACTGCAAACCTAATGGAAACACCTTAGGTTAACTTCCCACATGATTCTGAGATGTCTGAAAGTTGTTTCATACTTGTGCACATAAAGACAAAAAAGTTGATTTCACAGTGAATAGAATGCTTTGACATAAATGTAGTATACATTTCAATTTTACACCAAAGCACTTACTGCAAACCTAATGGAAACAACTTAGATTAACTTCCCACATGATTCTGAGATGTCTGAAAGTTGTTTCATACCTGTGCACATCAAGACAAAAAAGTTGTTTTCTCAGTGCATGCAATGCTTTTACAATACAAATAGTATACATTTCAATTTTACACCAAAGCATTTACTGCAGACCTAATGGAAACACCTTAGGTTAACTTTCCACATGATTATGAGTAGTTTGAAAGTTGTTTCATGGCTGTACACATCAACAGAAAAAAGTTGTTATCTCAGTGAATGCAATGCTTAGACAATACAAATAGTATACATTTCAATTTTACACCAAAGCATTTACTGCAGACCTAATGGAAACACCTTAGGTTAACTTTCCACATGATTATGAGTAGTTTGAAAGTTGTTTCATGGCTGTACACATAAAGACAAAAAAGTTGATTTCACAGTGAATAGAATGCTTTGACATAAAAGTAGTATACATTTCAATTTTACAACAAAGTACTTACTGCAAACCTAATGGAAACACTTTAGGTTAACTTTCCACATGATTATGAGTAGTTTGAAAGTTGTTTCATGGCTGTACACATCAACAGAAAACAGTTGTTATCTCAGTGAATGCAATGCTTAGACAATACAAATAGTGTACATTTCAATTTTACTACAAAGCACTTACTGCAAACCTAATGGAAACACCTTAGGTTAACTTCCCACATGATTCTGAGATGTCTGAAAGTGGTTACGTACCTGTGCACATAAAGACAAAAAAGTTGATTTCACAGTGAATAGAATGCTTTGACTTAAAAGTAGTATACATTTCAATTGTACTCAAAAGTCCTGACTGCAAACCTAATGCAAACACATTTGGTTAACTTCCCAGATGAATATGACTAGGTTTAAAGTTGTTTCATGCCTCAGTTCATCAAGACAAAAAAGTTACTTTCTCAGTACTACTATGCTCTGACATTAAGGAAGTACACATCTGAATTTTACACCAAAGTACTTACTGCAAACTAATGGAAACACCTTAGGTTAACTTCCCACATGATTATGAGTAGTTTGAAAGTTGTTTCATGGCTGTACACATCAACACAAAAAAGTTGTTATCTCAGTGCATGCAATGCTCAGACAATACAAATAGAATACATTTCAATTTTACACCAAAGCACTTACTGCAAACCTAATGGAAACAACTTAGATTAACTTCCCACATGATTCTGAGATGTCTGAAAGTTGTTTCATACCTGTGCACATCAAGACAAAAAAGTTGTTTTCTCAGTGCATGCAATGCTTTTACAATACAAATAGTATACATTTCAATTTTACAGCAAAGCATTTACTGCAGACCTAATGGAAACACCTTAGGTTAACTTCCCACATGATTCTGAGATGTCTGAAAGTTGTTTCATACTTGTGCACATAAAGACAAAAAAGTTGATTTCACAGTGAATAGAATGCTTTGACATAAAAGTAGTATACATTTCAATTTTACAACAAAGTACTTACTGCAAACCTAATGGAAACACTTTAGGTTAACTTTCCACATGATTATGAGTAGTTTGAAAGTTGTTTCATGGCTGTACACATCAACAGAAAAAAGTTGTTATCTCAGTGAATGCAATGCTTAGACAATACAAATAGTGTACATTTCAATTTTACTACAAAGCACTTACTGCAAACCTAATGGAAACACCTTAGGTTAACTTCCCACATGATTCTGAGATGTCTGAAAGTGGTTACGTACCTGTGCACATAAAGACAAAAAAGTTGATTTCACAGTGAATAGAATGCTTTGACATAAAAGTAGTATACATTTCAATTGTACTCAAAAGTCCTGACTGCAAACCTAATGCAAACACATTTGGTTAACTTCCCAGATGAATATGATTAGGTTTAAAGTTGTTTCATGCCTCAGTTCATCAAGACAAAAAAGTTACTTTCTCAGTACTACTATGCTCTGACATTAAGGAAGTACACATCTGAATTTTACACCAAAGTACTTACTGCAAACTAATGGAAACACCTTAGGTTAACTTCCCACATGATTATGAGTAGTTTGAAAGTTGTTTCATGGCTGTACACATCAACACAAAAAAGTTGTTATCTCAGTGCATGCAATGCTTAGACAATACAAATAGTATACATTTCAATTTTACACCAAAGCACTTACTGCAAACCTAATGGAAACACCTTAGGTTAACTTCCCACATGATTCTGAGATGTCTGAAAGTTGTTTCATACTTGTGCACATAAAGACAAAAAAGTTGATTTCACAGTGAATAGAATGCTTTGACATAAAAGTAGTATACATTTCAATTTTACACCAAAGCACTTACTGCAAACCTAATGGAAACAACTTAGATTAACTTCCCACATGATTCTGAGATGTCTGAAAGTTGTTTCATACCTGTGCACATCAAGACAAAAAAGTTGTTTTCTCAGTGCATGCAATGCTTTTACAATACAAATAGTATACATTTCAATTTTACACCAAAGCATTTACTGCAGACCTAATGGAAACACCTTAGGTTAACTTTCCACATGATTATGAGTAGTTTGAAAGTTGTTTCATGGCTGTACACATCAACAGAAAAAAGTTGTTATCTCAGTGAATGCAATGCTTAGACAATACAAATAGTATACATTTCAATTTTACACCAAAGCATTTACTGCAGACCTAATGGAAACACCTTAGGTTAACTTTCCACATGATTATGAGTAGTTTGAAAGTTGTTTCATGGCTGTACACATAAAGACAAAAAAGTTGATTTCACAGTGAATAGAATGCTTTGACATAAAAGTAGTATACATTTCAATTTTACAACAAAGTACTTACTGCAAACCTAATGGAAACACTTTAGGTTAACTTTCCACATGATTATGAGTAGTTTGAAAGTTGTTTCATGGCTGTACACATCAACAGAAAAAAGTTGTTATCTCAGTGAATGCAATGCTTAGACAATACAAATAGTGTACATTTCAATTTTACTACAAAGCACTTACTGCAAACCTAATGGAAACACCTTAGGTTAACTTCCCACATGATTCTGAGATGTCTGAAAGTGGTTACGTACCTGTGCACATAAAGACAAAAAAGTTGATTTCACAGTGAATAGAATGCTTTGACATAAAAGTAGTATACATTTCAATTGTACTCAAAAGTCCTGACTGCAAACCTAATGCAAACACATTTGGTTAACTTCCCAGATGAATATGACTAGGTTTAAAGTTGTTTCATGCCTCAGTTCATCAAGACAAAAAAGTTACTTTCTCAGTACTACTATGCTCTGACATTAAGGAAGTACACATCTGAATTTTACACCAAAGTACTTACTGCAAACTAATGGAAACACCTTAGGTTAACTTCCCACATGATTATGAGTAGTTTGAAAGTTGTTTCATGGCTGTACACATCAACACAAAAAAGTTGTTATCTCAGTGCATGCAATGCTCAGACAATACAAATAGAATACATTTCAATTTTACACCAAAGCACTTACTGCAAACCTAATGGAAACAACTTAGATTAACTTCCCACATGATTCTGAGATGTCTGAAAGTTGTTTCATACCTGTGCACATCAAGACAAAAAAGTTGTTTTCTCAGTGCATGCAATGCTTTTACAATACAAATAGTATACATTTCAATTTTACAGCAAAGCATTTACTGCAGACCTAATGGAAACACCTTAGGTTAACTTCCCACATGATTCTGAGATGTCTGAAAGTTGTTTCATACTTGTGCACATAAAGACAAAAAAGTTGATTTCACAGTGAATAGAATGCTTTGACATAAAAGTAGTATACATTTCAATTTTACAACAAAGTACTTACTGCAAACCTAATGGAAACACTTTAGGTTAACTTTCCACATGATTATGAGTAGTTTGAAAGTTGTTTCATGGCTGTACACATCAACAGAAAAAAGTTGTTATCTCAGTGAATGCAATGCTTAGACAATACAAATAGTGTACATTTCAATTTTACTACAAAGCACTTACTGCAAACCTAATGGAAACACCTTAGGTTAACTTCCCACATGATTCTGAGATGTCTGAAAGTGGTTACGTACCTGTGCACATAAAGACAAAAAAGTTGATTTCACAGTGAATAGAATGCTTTGACATAAAAGTAGTATACATTTCAATTGTACTCAAAAGTCCTGACTGCAAACCTAATGCAAACACATTTGGTTAACTTCCCAGATGAATATGACTAGGTTTAAAGTTGTTTCATGCCTCAGTTCATCAAGACAAAAAAGTTACTTTCTCAGTACTACTATGCTCTGACATTAAGGAAGTACACATCTGAATTTTACACCAAAGTACTTACTGCAAACTAATGGAAACACCTTAGGTTAACTTCCCACATGATTATGAGTAGTTTGAAAGTTGTTTCATGGCTGTACACATCAACACAAAAAAGTTGTTATCTCAGTGCATGCAATGCTCAGACAATACAAATAGAATACATTTCAATTTTACACCAAAGCACTTACTGCAAACCTAATGGAAACAACTTAGATTAACTTCCCACATGATTCTGAGATGTCTGAAAGTTGTTTCATACCTGTGCACATCAAGACAAAAAAGTTGTTTTCTCAGTGCATGCAATGCTTTTACAATACAAATAGTATACATTTCAATTTTACACCAAAGCATTTACTGCAGACCTAATGGAAACACCTTAGGTTAACTTTCCACATGATTATGAGTAGTTTGAAAGTTGTTTCATGGCTGTACACATCAACAGAAAAAAGTTGTTATCACAGTGAATGCAATGCTTAGACAATACAAATAGTATACATTTCAATTTTACACCAAAGCATTTACTGCAGACCTAATGGAAACACCTTAGGTTAACTTTCCACATGATTATGAGTAGTTTGAAAGTTGTTTCATGGCTGTACACATAAAGACAAAAAAGTTGATTTCACGGTGAATAGAATGCTTTGACATAAAAGTAGTAAACATTTCAATTTTACAACAAAGCACTTACTGCAAACCTAATGGAAACACCTTAGGTTAACTTTCCACATGATTATGAGTAGTTTGAAAGTTGTTTCATGGCTGTACACATCAACAGAAAAAAGTTGTTATCTCAGTGAATGCAATGCTTAGACAATACAAATAGTGTACATTTCAATTTTACTACAAAGCACTTACTGCAAACCTAATGGAAACACCTTAGGTTAACTTCCCACATGATTCTGAGATGTCTGAAAGTTGTTACATACCTGTGCACATAAAGACAAAAAAGTTGATTTCACAGTGAATAGAATGCTTTGACATAAAAGTAGTATACATTTCAATTGTACTCAAAAGTCCTGACTGCAAACCTAATGCAAACACATTTGGTTAACTTCCCAGATGAATATGATTAGGTTTAAAGTTGTTTCATGCCTCAGTTCATCAAGACAAAAAAGTTACTTTCTCAGTACTACTATGCTCTGACATTAAGGAAGTACACATCTGAATTTTACACCAAAGTACTTACTGCAAACTAATGGAAACACCTTAGGTTAACTTCCCACATGATTATGAGTAGTTTGAAAGTTGTTTCATGGCTGTACACATCAACACAAAAAAGTTGTTATCTCAGTGCATGCAATGCTTAGACAATACAAATAGTATACATTTCAATTTTACACCAAAGCACTTACTGCAAACCTAATGGAAACACCTTAGGTTAACTTCCCACATGATTCTGAGATGTCTGAAAGTTGTTTCATACTTGTGCACATAAAGACAAAAAAGTTGATTTCACAGTGAATAGAATGCTTTGACATAAAAGTAGTATACATTTCAATTTTACACCAAAGCACTTACTGCAAACCTAATGGAAACAACTTAGATTAACTTCCCACATGATTCTGAGATGTCTGAAAGTTGTTTCATACCTGTGCACATCAAGACAAAAAAGTTGTTTTCTCAGTGCATGCAATGCTTTTACAATACAAATAGTATACATTTCAATTTTACACCAAAGCATTTACTGCAGACCTAATGGAAACACCTTAGGTTAACTTTCCACATGATTATGAGTAGTTTGAAAGTTGTTTCATGGCTGTACACATCAACAGAAAAAAGTTGTTATCTCAGTGAATGCAATGCTTAGACAATACAAATAGTATACATTTCAATTTTACACCAAAGCATTTACTGCAGACCTAATGGAAACACCTTAGGTTAACTTTCCACATGATTATGAGTAGTTTGAAAGTTGTTTCATGGCTGTACACATAAAGACAAAAAAGTTGATTTCACGGTGAATAGAATGCTTTGACATAAAAGTAGTAAACATTTCAATTTTACAACAAAGTACTTACTGCAAACCTAATGGAAACACTTTAGGTTAACTTTCCACATGATTATGAGTAGTTTGAAAGTTGTTTTATGGCTGCACACATCAAAACAAAAAAGTTGTAATCTCAGTGCATGCAATGCTTAGACAATACAAATAGTATACATTTCAATTTTACAGCAAAGCATTTACTGCAGACCTAATGGAAACACCTTAGGTTAACTTCCCACATGATTCTGAGATGTCTGAAAGTTGTTTCA
Organism: Mobula birostris; assembly: GCF_030028105.1. Classification (NCBI taxonomy): domain Eukaryota; kingdom Metazoa; phylum Chordata; class Chondrichthyes; order Myliobatiformes; family Myliobatidae; genus Mobula; species Mobula birostris. The sequence continues at coordinate 59,037 of NW_027278364.1, forward strand.
TACTTGTGCACATAAAGACAAAAAAGTTGATTTCACAGTGAATAGAATGCTTTGACATAAAAGTAGTATACATTTCAATTTTACAACAAAGTACTTACTGCAAACCTAATGGAAACACTTTAGGTTAACTTTCCACATGATTATGAGTAGTTTGAAAGTTGTTTCATGGCTGTACACATCAACAGAAAAAAGTTGTTATCTCAGTGAATGCAATGCTTAGACAATACAAATAGTGTACATTTCAATTTTACTACAAAGCACTTACTGCAAACCTAATGGAAACACCTTAGGTTAACTTCCCACATGATTCTGAGATGTCTGAAAGTGGTTACGTACCTGTGCACATAAAGACAAAAAAGTTGATTTCACAGTGAATAGAATGCTTTGACATAAAAGTAGTATACATTTCAATTGTACTCAAAAGTCCTGACTGCAAACCTAATGCAAACACATTTGGTTAACTTCCCAGATGAATATGACTAGGTTTAAAGTTGTTTCATGCCTCAGTTCATCAAGACAAAAAAGTTACTTTCTCAGTACTACTATGCTCTGACATTAAGGAAGTACACATCTGAATTTTACACCAAAGTACTTACTGCAAACTAATGGAAACACCTTAGGTTAACTTCCCACATGATTATGAGTAGTTTGAAAGTTGTTTCATGGCTGTACACATCAACACAAAAAAGTTGTTATCTCAGTGCATGCAATGCTCAGACAATACAAATAGAATACATTTCAATTTTACACCAAAGCACTTACTGCAAACCTAATGGAAACAACTTAGATTAACTTCCCACATGATTCTGAGATGTCTGAAAGTTGTTTCATACCTGTGCACATCAAGACAAAAAAGTTGTTTTCTCAGTGCATGCAATGCTTTTACAATACAAATAGTATACATTTCAATTTTACACCAAAGCATTTACTGCAGACCTAATGGAAACACCTTAGGTTAACTTTCCACATGATTATGAGTAGTTTGAAAGTTGTTTCATGGCTGTACACATCAACAGAAAAAAGTTGTTATCACAGTGAATGCAATGCTTAGACAATACAAATAGTATACATTTCAATTTTACACCAAAGCATTTACTGCAGACCTAATGGAAACACCTTAGGTTAACTTTCCACATGATTATGAGTAGTTTGAAAGTTGTTTCATGGCTGTACACATAAAGACAAAAAAGTTGATTTCACGGTGAATAGAATGCTTTGACATAAAAGTAGTAAACATTTCAATTTTACAACAAAGCACTTACTGCAAACCTAATGGAAACACCTTAGGTTAACTTTCCACATGATTATGAGTAGTTTGAAAGTTGTTTCATGGCTGTACACATCAACAGAAAAAAGTTGTTATCTCAGTGAATGCAATGCTTAGACAATACAAATAGTGTACATTTCAATTTTACTACAAAGCACTTACTGCAAACCTAATGGAAACACCTTAGGTTAACTTCCCACATGATTCTGAGATGTCTGAAAGTTGTTACATACCTGTGCACATAAAGACAAAAAAGTTGATTTCACAGTGAATAGAATGCTATGACATAAAAGTAGTATACATTTCAATTGTACTCAAAAGTCCTGACTGCAAACCTAATGCAAACACATTTGGTTAACTTCCCAGATGAATATGATTAGGTTTAAAGTTGTTTCATGCCTCAGTTCATCAAGACAAAAAAGTTACTTTCTCAGTACTACTATGCTCTGACATTAAGGAAGTACACATCTGAATTTTACACCAAAGTACTTACTGCAAACTAATGGAAACACCTTAGGTTAACTTCCCACATGATTATGAGTAGTTTGAAAGTTGTTTCATGGCTGTACACATCAACACAAAAAAGTTGTTATCTCAGTGCATGCAATGCTTAGACAATACAAATAGTATACATTTCAATTTTACACCAAAGCACTTACTGCAAACCTAATGGAAACACCTTAGGTTAACTTCCCACATGATTCTGAGATGTCTGAAAGTTGTTTCATACTTGTGCACATAAAGACAAAAAAGTTGATTTCACAGTGAATAGAATGCTTTGACATAAAAGTAGTATACATTTCAATTTTACACCAAAGCACTTACTGCAAACCTAATGGAAACAACTTAGATTAACTTCCCACATGATTCTGAGATGTCTGAAAGTTGTTTCATACCTGTGCACATCAAGACAAAAAAGTTGTTTTCTCAGTGCATGCAATGCTTTTACAATACAAATAGTATACATTTCAATTTTACACCAAAGCATTTACTGCAGACCTAATGGAAACACCTTAGGTTAACTTTCCACATGATTATGAGTAGTTTGAAAGTTGTTTCATGGCTGTACACATCAACAGAAAAAAGTTGTTATCTCAGTGAATGCAATGCTTAGACAATACAAATAGTATACATTTCAATTTTACACCAAAGCATTTACTGCAGACCTAATGGAAACACCTTAGGTTAACTTTCCACATGATTATGAGTAGTTTGAAAGTTGTTTCATGGCTGTACACATAAAGACAAAAAAGTTGATTTCACGGTGAATAGAATGCTTTGACATAAAAGTAGTAAACATTTCAATTTTACAACAAAGTACTTACTGCAAACCTAATGGAAACACTTTAGGTTAACTTTCCACATGATTATGAGTAGTTTGAAAGTTGTTTTATGGCTGCACACATCAAAACAAAAAAGTTGTAATCTCAGTGCATGCAATGCTTAGACAATACAAATAGTATACATTTCAATTTTACACCAAAGCACTTACTGCAAACCTAATGGAAACACCTTAGGTTAACTTCCCACATGATTCTGAGATGTCTGAAAGTTGTTTCATACTTGTGCACATAAAGACAAAAAAGTTGATTTCACAGTGAATAGAATGCTTTGACATAAAAGTAGTATACATTTCAATTTTACAACAAAGTACTTACTGCAAACCTAATGGAAACACTTTAGGTTAACTTTCCACATGATTATGAGTAGTTTGAAAGTTGTTTCATGGCTGTACACATCAACACAAAAAAGTTGTTATCTCAGTGCATGCAATGCTTAGACAATACAAATAGTGTACATTTCAATTTTACACCAAAACACTTACTACAAACCTAATGGAAACACTTTAGGTTAACTTCCCACATGATTCTGAGATGTCTGAAAGTTGTTACATACCTGTGCACATCAAGACAAAAAAGTTGATTTCAGAGTGAATAGAATGCTTTGACATAAAAGTAGTATACATTTCAATTGTACTCAAAAGTCCTGACTGCAAACCTAATGCAAACACATTTGGTTAACTTCCCAGATGAATATGACTAGGTTTAAAGTTGTTTCATGCCTCAGTTCATCAAGACAAAAAAGTTACTTTCTCAGTACTACTATGCTCTGACATTAAGGAAGTACACATCTGAATTTTACACCAAAGTACTTACTGCAAACTAATGGAAACACCTTAGGTTAACTTCCCACATGATTATGAGTAGTTTGAAAGTTGTTTCATGGCTGTACACATCAACACAAAAAAGTTGTTATCTCAGTGCATGCAATGCTTAGACAATACAAATAGTATACATTTCAATTTTACACCAAAGCACTTACTGCAAACCTAATGGAAACACCTTAGGTTAACTTCCCACATGATTCTGAGATGTCTGAAAGTTGTTTCATACTTGTGCACATAAAGACAAAAAAGTTGATTTCACAGTGAATAGAATGCTTTGACATAAAAGTAGTATACATTTCAATTTTACAACAAAGTACTTACTGCAAACCTAATGGAAACACTTTAGGTTAACTTTCCACATGATTATGAGTAGTTTGAAAGTTGTTTCATGGCTGTACACATCAACACAAAAAAGTTGTTATCTCAGTGCATGCAATGCTTAGACAATACAAATAGTGTACATTTCAATTTTACACCAAAGCACTTACTGCAAACCTAATGGAAACACTTTAGGTTAACTTCCCACATGATTCTGAGATGTCTGAAAGTTGTTACATACCTGTGCACATAAAGACAAAAAAGTTGATTTCACAGTGAATAGAATGCTTTGACATAAAAGTAGTATACATTTCAATTGTACTCAAAAGTCCTGACTGCAAACCTAATGCAAACACATTTGGTTAACTTCCCAGATGAATATGACTAGGTTTAAAGTTGTTTCATGCCTCAGTTCATCAAGACAAAAAAGTTACTTTCTCAGTACTACTATGCTCTGACATTAAGGAAGTACACATCTGAATTTTACACCAAAGTACTTACTGCAAACTAATGGAAACACCTTAGGTTAACTTCCCACATGATTATGAGTAGTTTGAAAGTTGTTTCATGGCTGTACACATCAACACAAAAAAGTTGTTATCTCAGTGCATGCAATGCTCAGACAATACAAATAGAATACATTTCAATTTTACACCAAAGCACTTACTGCAAACCTAATGGAAACAACTTAGATTAACTTCCCACATGATTCTGAGATGTCTGAAAGTTGTTTCATACCTGTGCACATCAAGACAAAAAAGTTGTTTTCTCAGTGCATGCAATGCTTTTACAATACAAATAGTATACATTTCAATTTTACAGCAAAGCATTTACTGCAGACCTAATGGAAACACCTTAGGTTAACTTTCCACATGATTATGAGTAGTTTGAAAGTTGTTTCATGGCTGTACACATCAACAGAAAAAAGTTGTTATCTCAGTGAATGCAATGCTTAGACAATACAAATAGTATACATTTCAATTTTACACCAAAGCATTTACTGCAGACCTAATGGAAACACCTTAGGTTAACTTTCCACATGATTATGAGTACTTTGAAAGTTGTTTCATGGCTGTACACATAAAGACAAAAAAGTTGATTTCACGGTGAATAGAATGCTTTGACATAAAAGTAGTAAACATTTCAATTTTACAACAAAGCACTTACTGCAAACCTAATGGAAACACCTTAGGTTAACTTTCCACATGATTATGAGTAGTTTGAAAGTTGTTTCATGGCTGTACACATCAACAGAAAAAAGTTGTTATCTCAGTGAATGCAATGCTTAGACAATACAAATAGTGTACATTTCAATTTTACTACAAAGCACTTACTGCAAACCTAATGGAAACACCTTAGGTTAACTTCCCACATGATTCTGAGATGTCTGAAAGTTGTTACATACCTCTGCACATAAAGACAAAAAAGTTGATTTCACAGTGAATAGAATGCTTTGACATAAAAGTAGTATACATTTCAATTGTACTCAAAAGTCCTGACTGCAAACCTAATGCAAACACATTTGGTTAACTTCCCAGATGAATATGATTAGGTTTAAAGTTGTTTGATGCCTCAGTTCATCAAGACAAAAAAGTTACTTTCTCAGTACTACTATGCTCTGACATTAAGGAAGTACACATCTGAATTTTACACCAAAGTACTTACTGCAAACTAATGGAAACACCTTAGGTTAACTTCCCACATGATTATGAGTAGTTTGAAAGTTGTTTCATGGCTGTACACATCAACACAAAAAAGTTGTTATCTCAGTGCATGCAATGCTTAGACAACACAAATAGTATACATTTCAATTTTACACCAAAGCACTTACTGCAAACCTAATGGAAACACCTTAGGTTAACTTCCCACATGATTCTGAGATGTCTGAAAGTTGTTTCATACTTGTGCACACAAAGACAAAAAAGTTGATTTCACAGTGAATAGAATGCTTTGACATAAAAGTAGTATACATTTCAATTTTACACCAAAGCACTTACTGCAAACCTAATGGAAACAACTTAGATTAACTTCCCACATGATTCTGAGATGTCTGAAAGTTGTTTCATACCTGTGCACATCAAGACAAAAAAGTTGTTTTCTCAGTGCATGCAATGCTTTTACAATACAAATAGTATACATTTCAATTTTACACCAAAGCATTTACTGCAGACCTAATGGAAACACCTTAGGTTAACTTTCCACATGATTATGAGTAGTTTGAAAGTTGTTTCATGGCTGTACACATCAACAGAAAAAAGTTGTTATCTCAGTGAATGCAATGCTTAGACAATACAAATAGTATACATTTCAATTTTACACCAAAGCATTTACTGCAGACCTAATGGAAACACCTTAGGTTAACTTTCCACATGATTATGAGTAGTTTGAAAGTTGTTTCATGGCTGTACCCATAAAGACAAAAAAGTTGATTTCACGGTGAATAGAATGCTTTGACATAAAAGTAGTAAACATTACAATTTTACAACAAAGTACTTACTGCAAACCTAATGGAAACACTTTAGGTTAACTTTCCACATGATTATGAGTAGTTTGAAAGTTGTTTTATGGCTGCACACATCAAAACAAAAAAGTTGTAATCTCAGTGCATGCAATGCTTAGACAATACAAATAGTATACATTTCAATTTTACACCAAAGCACTTACTGCAAACCTAATGGAAACACCTTAGGTTAACTTCCCACATGATTCTGAGATGTCTGAAAGTTGTTTCATACTTGTGCACATAAAGACAAAAAAGTTGATTTCACAGTGAATAGAATGCTTTGACATAAAAGTAGTATACATTTCAATTTTACAACAAAGTACTTACTGCAAACCTAATGGAAACACTTTAGGTTAACTTTCCACATGATTATGAGTAGTTTGAAAGTTGTTTCATGGCTGTACACATCAACACAAAAAAGTTGTTATCTCAGTGCATGCAATGCTTAGACAATACAAATAGTGTACATTTCAATTTTACACCAAAGCACTTACTACAAACCTAATGGAAACACTTTAGGTTAACTTCCCACATGATTCTGAGATGTCTGAAAGTTGTTACATACCTGTGCACATCAAGACAAAAAAGTTGATTTCAGAGTGAATAGAATGCTTTGACATAAAAGTAGTATACATTTGAATTGTACTCAAAAGTCCTGACTGCAAACCTAATGCAAACACATTTGGTTAACTTCCCAGATGAATATGACTAGGTTTAAAGTTGTTTCATGCCTCAGTTCATCAAGACAAAAAAGTTACTTTCTCAGTACTACTATGCTCTGACATTAAGGAAGTACACATCTGAATTTTACACCAAAGTACTTACTGCAAACTAATGGAAACACCTTAGGTTAACTTCCCACATGATTATGAGTAGTTTGAAAGTTGTTTCATGGCTGTACACATCAACACAAAAAAGTTGTTATCTCAGTGCATGCAATGCTTAGACAATACAAATAGTATACATTTCAATTTTACACCAAAGCACTTACTGCAAACCTAATGGAAACACCTTAGGTTAACTTCCCACATGATTCTGAGATGTCTGAAAGTTGTTTCATACTTGTGCACATAAAGACAAAAAAGTTGATTTCACAGTGAATAGAATGCTTTGACATAAAAGTAGTATACATTTCAATTTTACAACAAAGTACTTACTGCAAACCTAATGGAAACACTTTAGGTTAACTTTCCACATGATTATGAGTAGTTTGAATGTTGTTTCATGGCTGTACACATCAACACAAAAAAGTTGTTATCTCAGTGCATGCAATGCTTAGACAATACAAATAGTATACATTTCAATTTTACACCAAATCACTTACTGCAAACCTAATGGAAACAACTTAGATTAACTTCCCACATGATTCTGAGATGTCTGAAAGTTGTTTCATACCTGTGCACATCAAGACAAAAAAGTTGTTTTCTCAGTGCATGCAATGCTTTTACAATACAAATAGTATACATTTCAATTTTACACCAAAGCACTTACTGCAAACCTAATGGAAACACCTTAGGTTAACTTTCCACATGATTATGAGTACTTTGAAAGTTGTTTCATGGCTGTACACATCAACAGATAAAAGTTGTTATCTCAGTGAATGCAATGCTTAGACAATACAAATAGTGTACATTTCAATTTTACTACAAAGCACTTACTGCAAACCTAATGGAAACACCTTAGGTTAACTTCCCACATGATTCTGAGATGTCTGAAAGTTGTTACATACCTGTGCACATAAAGACAAAAAAGTTGATTTCACACTGAATAGAATGCTTTGACATAAAAGTAGTATACATTTGAATTGTACTCAAAAGTCCTGACTGCAAACCTAATGCAAACACATTTGGTTAACTTCCCAGATGAATATGACTAGGTTTAAAGTTGTTTCATGCCTCAGTTCATCAAGACAAAAAAGTTACTTTCTCAGTACTACTATGCTCTGACATTAAGGAAGTACACATCTGAATTTTACACCAAAGTACTTACTGCAAACTAATGGAAACACCTTAGGTTAACTTCCCACATGATTATGAGTAGTTTGAAAGTTGTTTCATGGCTGTACACATCAACACAAAAAAGTTGTTATCTCAGTGCATGCAATGCTCAGACAATACAAATAGAATACATTTCAATTTTACACCAAAGCACTTACTGCAAACCTAATGGAAACACCTTAGGTTAACTTCCCACATGATTCTGAGATGTCTGAAAGTGGTTACGTACCTGTGCACATAAAGACAAAAAAGTTGATTTCACAGTGAATAGAATGCTTTGACATAAAAGTAGTATACATTTCAATTGTACTCAAAAGTCCTGACTGCAAACCTAATGCAAACACATTTGGTTAACTTCCCAGATGAATATGACTAGGTTTAAAGTTGTTTCATGCCTCAGTTCATCAAGACAAAAAAGTTACTTTCTCAGTACTACTATGCTCTGACATTAAGGAAGTACACATCTGAATTTTACACCAAAGTACTTACTGCAAACTAATGGAAACACCTTAGGTTAACTTCCCACATGATTATGAGTAGTTTGAAAGTTGTTTCATGGCTGTACACATCAACACAAAAAAGTTGTTATCTCAGTGCATGCAATGCTCAGACAATACAAATAGAATACATTTCAATTTTACACCAAAGCACTTACTGCAAACCTAATGGAAACAACTTAGATTAACTTCCCACATGATTCTGAGATGTCTGAAAGTTGTTTCATACCTGTGCACATCAAGACAAAAAAGTTGTTTTCTCAGTGCATGCAATGCTTTTACAATACAAATAGTATACATTTCAATTTTACACCAAAGCATTTACTGCAGACCTAATGGAAACACCTTAGGTTAACTTTCCACATGATTATGAGTAGTTTGAAAGTTGTTTCATGGCTGTACACATCAACAGAAAAAAGTTGTTATCTCAGTGAATGCAATGCTTAGACAATACAAATAGTATACATTTCAATTTTACACCAAAGCATTTACTGCAGACCTAATGGAAACACCTTAGGTTAACTTTCCACATGATTATGAGTAGTTTGAAAGTTGTTTCATGGCTGTACACATAAAGACAAAAAAGTTGATTTCACGGTGAATAGAATGCTTTGACATAAAAGTAGTAAACATTTCAATTTTACAACAAAGCACTTACTGCAAACCTAATGGAAACACCTTAGGTTAACTTTCCACATGATTATGAGTAGTTTGAAAGTTGTTTCATGGCTGTACACATCAACAGAAAAAAGTTGTTATCTCAGTGAATGCAATGCTTAGACAATACAAATAGTGTACATTTCAATTTTACTACAAAGCACTTACTGCAAACCTAATGGAAACACCTTAGGTTAACTTCCCACATGATTCTGAGATGTCTGAAAGTTGTTACATACCTGTGCACATAAAGACAAAAAAGTTGATTTCACAGTGAATAGAATGCTTTGACATAAAAGTAGTATACATTTCAATTGTACTCAAAAGTCCTGACTGCAAACCTAATGCAAACACATTTGGTTAACTTCCCAGATGAATATGATTAGGTTTAAAGTTGTTTCATGCCTCAGTTCATCAAGACAAAAAAGTTACTTTCTCAGTACTACTATGCTCTGACATTAAGGAAGTACACATCTGAATTTTACACCAAAGTACTTACTGCAAACTAATGGAAACACCTTAGGTTAACTTCCCACATGATTATGAGTAGTTTGAAAGTTGTTTCATGGCTGTACACATCAACACAAAAAAGTTGTTATCTCAGTGCATGCAATGCTTAGACAATACAAATAGTATACATTTCAATTTTACACCAAAGCACTTACTGCAAACCTAATGGAAACACCTTAGGTTAACTTCCCACATGATTCTGAGATGTCTGAAAGTTGTTTCATACTTGTGCACATAAAGACAAAAAAGTTGATTTCACAGTGAATAGAATGCTTTGACATAAAAGTAGTATACATTTCAATTTTACACCAAAGCACTTACTGCAAACCTAATGGAAACAACTTAGATTAACTTCCCACATGATTCTGAGATGTCTGAAAGTTGTTTCATACCTGTGCACATCAAGACAAAAAAGTTGTTTTCTCAGTGCATGCAATGCTTTTACAATACAAATAGTATACATTTCAATTTTACACCAAAGCATTTACTGCAGACCTAATGGAAACACCTTAGGTTAACTTTCCACATGATTATGAGTAGTTTGAAAGTTGTTTCATGGCTGTACACATCAACAGAAAAAAGTTGTTATCTCAGTGAATGCAATGCTTAGACAATACAAATAGTATACATTTCAATTTTACACCAAAGCATTTACTGCAGACCTAATGGAAACACCTTAGGTTAACTTTCCACATGATTATGAGTAGTTTGAAAGTTGTTTCATGGCTGTACACATAAAGACAAAAAAGTTGATTTCACGGTGAATAGAATGCTTTGACATAAAAGTAGTAAACATTTCAATTTTACAACAAAGTACTTACTGCAAACCTAATGGAAACACTTTAGGTTAACTTTCCACATGATTATGAGTAGTTTGAAAGTTGTTTTATGGCTGCACACATCAAAACAAAAAAGTTGTAATCTCAGTGCATGCAATGCTTAGACAATACAAATAGTATACATTTCAATTTTACACCAAAGCACTTACTGCAAACCTAATGGAAACACCTTAGGTTAACTTCCCACATGATTCTGAGATGTCTGAAAGTTGTTTCATACTTGTGCACATAAAGACAAAAAAGTTGATTTCACAGTGAATAGAATGCTTTGACATAAAAGTAGTATACATTTCAATTTTACAACAAAGTACTTACTGCAAACCTAATGGAAACACTTTAGGTTAACTTTCCACATGATTATGAGTAGTTTGAAAGTTGTTTCATGGCTGTACACATCAACACAAAAAAGTTGTTATCTCAGTGCATGCAATGCTTAGACAATACAAATAGTGTACATTTCAATTTTACACCAAAACACTTACTACAAACCTAATGGAAACACTTTAGGTTAACTTCCCACATGATTCTGAGATGTCTGAAAGTTGTTACATACCTGTGCACATCAAGACAAAAAAGTTGATTTCAGAGTGAATAGAATGCTTTGACATAAAAGTAGTATACATTTCAATTGTACTCAAAAGTCCTGACTGCAAACCTAATGCAAACACATTTGGTTAACTTCCCAGATGAATATGACTAGGTTTAAAGTTGTTTCATGCCTCAGTTCATCAAGACAAAAAAGTTACTTTCTCAGTACTACTATGCTCTGACATTAAGGAAGTACACATCTGAATTTTACACCAAAGTACTTACTGCAAACTAATGGAAACACCTTAGGTTAACTTCCCACATGATTATGAGTAGTTTGAAAGTTGTTTCATGGCTGTACACATCAACACAAAAAAGTTGTTATCTCAGTGCATGCAATGCTTAGACAATACAAATAGTATACATTTCAATTTTACACCAAAGCACTTACTGCAAACCTAATGGAAACACCTTAGGTTAACTTCCCACATGATTCTGAGATGTCTGAAAGTTGTTTCATACTTGTGCACATAAAGACAAAAAAGTTGATTTCACAGTGAATAGAATGCTTTGACATAAAAGTAGTATACATTTCAATTTTACAACAAAGTACTTACTGCAAACCTAATGGAAACACTTTAGGTTAACTTTCCACATGATTATGAGTAGTTTGAAAGTTGTTTCATGGCTGTACACATCAACACAAAAAAGTTGTTATCTCAGTGCATGCAATGCTTAGACAATACAAATAGTGTACATTTCAATTTTACACCAAAGCACTTACTGCAAACCTAATGGAAACACTTTAGGTTAACTTCCCACATGATTCTGAGATGTCTGAAAGTTGTTACATACCTGTGCACATAAAGACAAAAAAGTTGATTTCACAGTGAATAGAATGCTTTGACATAAAAGTAGTATACATTTCAATTGTACTCAAAAGTCCTGACTGCAAACCTAATGCAAACACATTTGGTTAACTTCCCAGATGAATATGACTAGGTTTAAAGTTGTTTCATGCCTCAGTTCATCAAGACAAAAAAGTTACTTTCTCAGTACTACTATGCTCTGACATTAAGGAAGTACACATCTGAATTTTACACCAAAGTACTTACTGCAAACTAATGGAAACACCTTAGGTTAACTTCCCACATGATTATGAGTAGTTTGAAAGTTGTTTCATGGCTGTACACATCAACACAAAAAAGTTGTTATCTCAGTGCATGCAATGCTCAGACAATACAAATAGAATACATTTCAATTTTACACCAAAGCACTTACTGCAAACCTAATGGAAACAACTTAGATTAACTTCCCACATGATTCTGAGATGTCTGAAAGTTGTTTCATACCTGTGCACATCAAGACAAAAAAGTTGTTTTCTCAGTGCATGCAATGCTTTTACAATACAAATAGTATACATTTCAATTTTACAGCAAAGCATTTACTGCAGACCTAATGGAAACACCTTAGGTTAACTTTCCACATGATTATGAGTAGTTTGAAAGTTGTTTCATGGCTGTACACATCAACAGAAAAAAGTTGTTATCTCAGTGAATGCAATGCTTAGACAATACAAATAGTATACATTTCAATTTTACACCAAAGCATTTACTGCAGACCTAATGGAAACACCTTAGGTTAACTTTCCACATGATTATGAGTACTTTGAAAGTTGTTTCATGGCTGTACACATAAAGACAAAAAAGTTGATTTCACGGTGAATAGAATGCTTTGACATAAAAGTAGTAAACATTTCAATTTTACAACAAAGCACTTACTGCAAACCTAATGGAAACACCTTAGGTTAACTTTCCACATGATTATGAGTAGTTTGAAAGTTGTTTCATGGCTGTACACATCAACAGAAAAAAGTTGTTATCTCAGTGAATGCAATGCTTAGGACAATACAAATAGTGTACATTTCAATTTTACTACAAAGCACTTACTGCAAACCTAATGGAAACACCTTAGGTTAACTTCCCACATGATTCTGAGATGTCTGAAAGTTGTTACATACCTCTGCACATAAAGACAAAAAAGTTGATTTCACAGTGAATAGAATGCTTTGACATAAAAGTAGTATACATTTCAATTGTACTCAAAAGTCCTGACTGCAAACCTAATGCAAACACATTTGGTTAACTTCCCAGATGAATATGATTAGGTTTAAAGTTGTTTGATGCCTCAGTTCATCAAGACAAAAAAGTTACTTTCTCAGTACTACTATGCTCTGACATTAAGGAAGTACACATCTGAATTTTACACCAAAGTACTTACTGCAAACTAATGGAAACACCTTAGGTTAACTTCCCACATGATTATGAGTAGTTTGAAAGTTGTTTCATGGCTGTACACATCAACACAAAAAAGTTGTTATCTCAGTGCATGCAATGCTTAGACAACACAAATAGTATACATTTCAATTTTACACCAAAGCACTTACTGCAAACCTAATGGAAACACCTTAGGTTAACTTCCCACATGATTCTGAGATGTCTGAAAGTTGTTTCATACTTGTGCACACAAAGACAAAAAAGTTGATTTCACAGTGAATAGAATGCTTTGACATAAAAGTAGTATACATTTCAATTTTACACCAAAGCACTTACTGCAAACCTAATGGAAACAACTTAGATTAACTTCCCACATGATTCTGAGATGTCTGAAAGTTGTTTCATACCTGTGCACATCAAGACAAAAAAGTTGTTTTCTCAGTGCATGCAATGCTTTTACAATACAAATAGTATACATTTCAATTTTACACCAAAGCATTTACTGCAGACCTAATGGAAACACCTTAGGTTAACTTTCCACATGATTATGAGTAGTTTGAAAGTTGTTTCATGGCTGTACACATCAACAGAAAAAAGTTGTTATCTCAGTGAATGCAATGCTTAGACAATACAAATAGTATACATTTCAATTTTACACCAAAGCATTTACTGCAGACCTAATGGAAACACCTTAGGTTAACTTTCCACATGATTATGAGTAGTTTGAAAGTTGTTTCATGGCTGTACCCATAAAGACAAAAAAGGTGATTTCACGGTGAATAGAATGCTTTGACATAAAAGTAGTAAACATTACAATTTTACAACAAAGTACTTACTGCAAACCTAATGGAAACACTTTAGGTTAACTTTCCACATGATTATGAGTAGTTTGAAAGTTGTTTTATGGCTGCACACATCAAAACAAAAAAGTTGTAATCTCAGTGCATGCAATGCTTAGACAATACAAATAGTATACATTTCAATTTTACACCAAAGCACTTACTGCAAACCTAATGGAAACACCTTAGGTTAACTTCCCACATGATTCTGAGATGTCTGAAAGTTGTTTCATACTTGTGCACATAAAGACAAAAAAGTTGATTTCACAGTGAATAGAATGCTTTGACATAAAAGTAGTATACATTTCAATTTTACAACAAAGTACTTACTGCAAACCTAATGGAAACACTTTAGGTTAACTTTCCACATGATTATGAGTAGTTTGAAAGTTGTTTCATGGCTGTACACATCAACACAAAAAAGTTGTTATCTCAGTGCATGCAATGCTTAGACAATACAAATAGTGTACATTTCAATTTTACACCAAAGCACTTACTACAAACCTAATGGAAACACTTTAGGTTAACTTCCCACATGATTCTGAGATGTCTGAAAGTTGTTACATACCTGTGCACATCAAGACAAAAAAGTTGATTTCAGAGTGAATAGAATGCTTTGACATAAAAGTAGTATACATTTGAATTGTACTCAAAAGTCCTGACTGCAAACCTAATGCAAACACATTTGGTTAACTTCCCAGATGAATATGACTAGGTTTAAAGTTGTTTCATGCCTCAGTTCATCAAGACAAAAAAGTTACTTTCTCAGTACTACTATGCTCTGACATTAAGGAAGTACACATCTGAATTTTACACCAAAGTACTTACTGCAAACTAATGGAAACACCTTAGGTTAACTTCCCACATGATTATGAGTAGTTTGAAAGTTGTTTCATGGCTGTACACATCAACACAAAAAAGTTGTTATCTCAGTGCATGCAATGCTTAGACAATACAAATAGTATACATTTCAATTTTACACCAAAGCACTTACTGCAAACCTAATGGAAACACCTTAGGTTAACTTCCCACATGATTCTGAGATGTCTGAAAGTTGTTTCATACTTGTGCACATAAAGACAAAAAAGTTGATTTCACAGTGAATAGAATGCTTTGACATAAAAGTAGTATACATTTCAATTTTACAACAAAGTACTTACTGCAAACCTAATGGAAACACTTTAGGTTAACTTTCCACATGATTATGAGTAGTTTGAATGTTGTTTCATGGCTGTACACATCAACACAAAAAAGTTGTTATCTCAGTGCATGCAATGCTTAGACAATACAAATAGTATACATTTCAATTTTACACCAAATCACTTACTGCAAACCTAATGGAAACAACTTAGATTAACTTCCCACATGATTCTGAGATGTCTGAAAGTTGTTTCATACCTGTGCACATCAAGACAAAAAAGTTGTTTTCTCAGTGCATGCAATGCTTTTACAATACAAATAGTATACATTTCAATTTTACACCAAAGCACTTACTGCAAACCTAATGGAAACACCTTAGGTTAACTTTCCACATGATTATGAGTACTTTGAAAGTTGTTTCATGGCTGTACACATCAACAGATAAAAGTTGTTATCTCAGTGAATGCAATGCTTAGACAATACAAATAGTGTACATTTCAATTTTACTACAAAGCACTTACTGCAAACCTAATGGAAACACCTTAGGTTAACTTCCCACATGATTCTGAGATGTCTGAAAGTTGTTACATACCTGTGCACATAAAGACAAAAAAGTTGATTTCACACTGAATAGAATGCTTTGACATAAAAGTAGTATACATTTGAATTGTACTCAAAAGTCCTGACTGCAAACCTAATGCAAACACATTTGGTTAACTTCCCAGATGAATATGACTAGGTTTAAAGTTGTTTCATGCCTCAGTTCATCAAGACAAAAAAGTTACTTTCTCAGTACTACTATGCTCTGACATTAAGGAAGTACACATCTGAATTTTACACCAAAGTACTTACTGCAAACTAATGGAAACACCTTAGGTTAACTTCCCACATGATTATGAGTAGTTTGAAAGTTGTTTCATGGCTGTACACATCAACACAAAAAAGTTGTTATCTCAGTGCATGCAATGCTCAGACAATACAAATAGAATACATTTCAATTTTACACCAAAGCACTTACTGCAAACCTAATGGAAACACCTTAGGTTAACTTCCCACATGATTCTGAGATGTCTGAAAGTGGTTACGTACCTGTGCACATAAAGACAAAAAAGTTGATTTCACAGTGAATAGAATGCTTTGACATAAAAGTAGTATACATTTCAATTGTACTCAAAAGTCCTGACTGCAAACCTAATGCAAACACATTTGGTTAACTTCCCAGATGAATATGACTAGGTTTAAAGTTGTTTCATGCCTCAGTTCATCAAGACAAAAAAGTTACTTTCTCAGTACTACTATGCTCTGACATTAAGGAAGTACACATCTGAATTTTACACCAAAGTACTTACTGCAAACTAATGGAAACACCTTAGGTTAACTTCCCACATGATTATGAGTAGTTTGAAAGTTGTTTCATGGCTGTACACATCAACACAAAAAAGTTGTTATCTCAGTGCATGCAATGCTCAGACAATACAAATAGAATACATTTCAATTTTACACCAAAGCACTTACTGCAAACCTAATGGAAACAACTTAGATTAACTTCCCACATGATTCTGAGATGTCTGAAAGTTGTTTCATACCTGTGCACATCAAGACAAAAAAGTTGTTTTCTCAGTGCATGCAATGCTTTTACAATACAAATAGTATACATTTCAATTTTACACCAAAGCATTTACTGCAGACCTAATGGAAACACCTTAGGTTAACTTTCCACATGATTATGAGTAGTTTGAAAGTTGTTTCATGGCTGTACACATCAACAGAAAAAAGTTGTTATCTCAGTGAATGCAATGCTTAGACAATACAAATAGTATACATTTCAATTTTACACCAAAGCATTTACTGCAGACCTAATGGAAACACCTTAGGTTAACTTTCCACATGATTATGAGTAGTTTGAAAGTTGTTTCATGGCTGTACACATAAAGACAAAAAAGTTGATTTCACGGTGAATAGAATGCTTTGACATAAAAGTAGTAAACATTTCAATTTTACAACAAAGCACTTACTGCAAACCTAATGGAAACACCTTAGGTTAACTTTCCACATGATTATGAGTAGTTTGAAAGTTGTTTCATGGCTGTACACATCAACAGAAAAAAGTTGTTATCTCAGTGAATGCAATGCTTAGACAATACAAATAGTGTACATTTTCAATTTTACTACAAAGCACTTACTGCAAACCTAATGGAAACACCTTAGGTTAACTTCCACATGATTCTGAGATGTCTGAAAGTTGTTACATACCTGTGCACATAAAGACAAAAAAGTTGATTTCACAGTGAATAGAATGCTTTGACATAAAAGTAGTATACATTTCAATTGTACTCAAAAGTCCTGACTGCAAACCTAATGCAAACACATTTGGTTAACTTCCCAGATGAATATGATTAGGTTTAAAGTTGTTTCATGCCTCAGTTCATCAAGACAAAAAAGTTACTTTCTCAGTACTACTATGCTCTGACATTAAGGAAGTACACATCTGAATTTTACACCAAAGTACTTACTGCAAACTAATGGAAACACCTTAGGTTAACTTCCCACATGATTATGAGTAGTTTGAAAGTTGTTTCATGGCTGTACACATCAACACAAAAAAGTTGTTATCTCAGTGCATGCAATGCTTAGACAATACAAATAGTATACATTTCAATTTTACACCAAAGCACTTACTGCAAACCTAATGGAAACACCTTAGGTTAACTTCCCACATGATTCTGAGATGTCTGAAAGTTGTTTCATACTTGTGCACATAAAGACAAAAAAGTTGATTTCACAGTGAATAGAATGCTTTGACATAAAAGTAGTATACATTTCAATTTTACACCAAAGCACTTACTGCAAACCTAATGGAAACAACTTAGATTAACTTCCCACATGATTCTGAGATGTCTGAAAGTTGTTTCATACCTGTGCACATCAAGACAAAAAAGTTGTTTTCTCAGTGCATGCAATGCTTTTACAATACAAATAGTATACATTTCAATTTTACACCAAAGCATTTACTGCAGACCTAATGGAAACACCTTAGGTTAACTTTCCACATGATTATGAGTAGTTTGAAAGTTGTTTCATGGCTGTACACATCAACAGAAAAAAGTTGTTATCTCAGTGAATGCAATGCTTAGACAATACAAATAGTATACATTTCAATTTTACACCAAAGCATTTACTGCAGACCTAATGGAAACACCTTAGGTTAACTTTCCACATGATTATGAGTAGTTTGAAAGTTGTTTCATGGCTGTACACATAAAGACAAAAAAGTTGATTTCACGGTGAATAGAATGCTTTGACATAAAAGTAGTAAACATTTCAATTTTACAACAAAGTACTTACTGCAAACCTAATGGAAACACTTTAGGTTAACTTTCCACATGATTATGAGTAGTTTGAAAGTTGTTTTATGGCTGCACACATCAAAACAAAAAAGTTGTAATCTCAGTGCATGCAATGCTTAGACAATACAAATAGTATACATTTCAATTTTACACCAAAGCACTTACTGCAAACCTAATGGAAACACCTTAGGTTAACTTCCCACATGATTCTGAGATGTCTGAAAGTTGTTTCATACTTGTGCACATAAAGACAAAAAAGTTGATTTCACAGTGAATAGAATGCTTTGACATAAAAGTAGTATACATTTCAATTTTACAACAAAGTACTTACTGCAAACCTAATGGAAACACTTTAGGTTAACTTTCCACATGATTATGAGTAGTTTGAAAGTTGTTTCATGGCTGTACACATCAACACAAAAAAGTTGTTATCTCAGTGCATGCAATGCTTAGACAATACAAATAGTGTACATTTCAATTTTACACCAAAACACTTACTACAAACCTAATGGAAACACTTTAGGTTAACTTCCCACATGATTCTGAGATGTCTGAAAGTTGTTACATACCTGTGCACATCAAGACAAAAAAGTTGATTTCAGAGTGAATAGAATGCTTTGACATAAAAGTAGTATACATTTCAATTGTACTCAAAAGTCCTGACTGCAAACCTAATGCAAACACATTTGGTTAACTTCCCAGATGAATATGACTAGGTTTAAAGTTGTTTCATGCCTCAGTTCATCAAGACAAAAAAGTTACTTTCTCAGTACTACTATGCTCTGACATTAAGGAAGTACACATCTGAATTTTACACCAAAGTACTTACTGCAAACTAATGGAAACACCTTAGGTTAACTTCCCACATGATTATGAGTAGTTTGAAAGTTGTTTCATGGCTGTACACATCAACACAAAAAAGTTGTTATCTCAGTGCATGCAATGCTTAGACAATACAAATAGTATACATTTCAATTTTACACCAAAGCACTTACTGCAAACCTAATGGAAACACCTTAGGTTAACTTCCCACATGATTCTGAGATGTCTGAAAGTTGTTTCATACTTGTGCACATAAAGACAAAAAAGTTGATTTCACAGTGAATAGAATGCTTTGACATAAAAGTAGTATACATTTCAATTTTACAACAAAGTACTTACTGCAAACCTAATGGAAACACTTTAGGTTAACTTTCCACATGATTATGAGTAGTTTGAAAGTTGTTTCATGGCTGTACACATCAACACAAAAAAGTTGTTATCTCAGTGCATGCAATGCTTAGACAATACAAATAGTGTACATTTCAATTTTACACCAAAGCACTTACTGCAAACCTAATGGAAACACTTTAGGTTAACTTCCCACATGATTCTGAGATGTCTGAAAGTTGTTACATACCTGTGCACATAAAGACAAAAAAGTTGATTTCACAGTGAATAGAATGCTTTGACATAAAAGTAGTATACATTTCAATTGTACTCAAAAGTCCTGACTGCAAACCTAATGCAAACACATTTGGTTAACTTCCCAGATGAATATGACTAGGTTTAAAGTTGTTTCATGCCTCAGTTCATCAAGACAAAAAAGTTACTTTCTCAGTACTACTATGCTCTGACATTAAGGAAGTACACATCTGAATTTTACACCAAAGTACTTACTGCAAACTAATGGAAACACCTTAGGTTAACTTCCCACATGATTATGAGTAGTTTGAAAGTTGTTTCATGGCTGTACACATCAACACAAAAAAGTTGTTATCTCAGTGCATGCAATGCTCAGACAATACAAATAGAATACATTTCAATTTTACACCAAAGCACTTACTGCAAACCTAATGGAAACAACTTAGATTAACTTCCCACATGATTCTGAGATGTCTGAAAGTTGTTTCATACCTGTGCACATCAAGACAAAAAAGTTGTTTTCTCAGTGCATGCAATGCTTTTACAATACAAATAGTATACATTTCAATTTTACAGCAAAGCATTTACTGCAGACCTAATGGAAACACCTTAGGTTAACTTTCCACATGATTATGAGTAGTTTGAAAGTTGTTTCATGGCTGTACACATCAACAGAAAAAAGTTGTTATCTCAGTGAATGCAATGCTTAGACAATACAAATAGTATACATTTCAATTTTACACCAAAGCATTTACTGCAGACCTAATGGAAACACCTTAGGTTAACTTTCCACATGATTATGAGTACTTTGAAAGTTGTTTCATGGCTGTACACATAAAGACAAAAAAGTTGATTTCACGGTGAATAGAATGCTTTGACATAAAAGTAGTAAACATTTCAATTTTACAACAAAGCACTTACTGCAAACCTAATGGAAACACCTTAGGTTAACTTTCCACATGATTATGAGTAGTTTGAAAGTTGTTTCATGGCTGTACACATCAACAGAAAAAAGTTGTTATCTCAGTGAATGCAATGCTTAGACAATACAAATAGTGTACATTTCAATTTTACTACAAAGCACTTACTGCAAACCTAATGGAAACACCTTAGGTTAACTTCCCACATGATTCTGAGATGTCTGAAAGTTGTTACATACCTGTGCACATAAAGACAAAAAAGTTGATTTCACAGTGAATAGAATGCTTTGACATAAAAGTAGTATACATTTCAATTGTACTCAAAAGTCCTGACTGCAAACCTAATGCAAACACATTTGGTTAACTTCCCAGATGAATATGATTAGGTTTAAAGTTGTTTGATGCCTCAGTTCATCAAGACAAAAAAGTTACTTTCTCAGTACTACTATGCTCTGACATTAAGGAAGTACACATCTGAATTTTACACCAAAGTACTTACTGCAAACTAATGGAAACACCTTAGGTTAACTTCCCACATGATTATGAGTAGTTTGAAAGTTGTTTCATGGCTGTACACATCAACACAAAAAAGTTGTTATCTCAGTGCATGCAATGCTTAGACAACACAAATAGTATACATTTCAAATTTACACCAAAGCACTTACTGCAAACCTAATGGAAACACCTTAGGTTAACTTCCCACATGATTCTGAGATGTCTGAAAGTTGTTTCATACTTGTGCACATAAAGACAAAAAAGTTGATTTCACAGTGAATAGAATGCTTTGACATAAAAGTAGTATACATTTCAATTTTACACCAAAGCACTTACTGCAAACCTAATGGAAACAACTTAGATTAACTTCCCACATGATTCTGAGATGTCTGAAAGTTGTTTCATACCTGTGCACATCAAGACAAAAAAGTTGTTTTCTCAGTGCATGCAATGCTTTTACAATACAAATAGTATACATTTCAATTTTACACCAAAGCATTTACTGCAGACCTAATGGAAACACCTTAGGTTAACTTTCCACATGATTATGAGTAGTTTGAAAGTTGTTTCATGGCTGTACACATCAACAGAAAAAAGTTGTTATCTCAGTGAATGCAATGCTTAGACAATACAAATAGTATACATTTCAATTTTACACCAAAGCATTTACTGCAGACCTAATGGAAACACCTTAGGTTAACTTTCCACATGATTATGAGTAGTTTGAAAGTTGTTTCATGGCTGTACCCATAAAGACAAAAAAGTTGATTTCACGGTGAATAGAATGCTTTGACATAAAAGTAGTAAACATTTCAATTTTACAACAAAGTACTTACTGCAAACCTAATGGAAACACTTTAGGTTAACTTTCCACATGATTATGAGTAGTTTGAAAGTTGTTTTATGGCTGCACACATCAAAACAAAAAAGTTGTAATCTCAGTGCATGCAATGCTTAGACAATACAAATAGTATACATTTCAATTTTACACCAAAGCACTTACTGCAAACCTAATGGAAACACCTTAGGTTAACTTCCCACATGATTCTGAGATGTCTGAAAGTTGTTTCATACTTGTGCACATAAAGACAAAAAAGTTGATTTCACAGTGAATAGAATGCTTTGACATAAAAGTAGTATACATTTCAATTTTACAACAAAGTACTTACTGCAAACCTAATGGAAACACTTTAGGTTAACTTTCCACATGATTATGAGTAGTTTGAAAGTTGTTTCATGGCTGTACACATCAACACAAAAAAGTTGTTATCTCAGTGCATGCAATGCTTAGACAATACAAATAGTGTACATTTCAATTTTACACCAAAGCACTTACTACAAACCTAATGGAAACACTTTAGGTTAACTTCCCACATGATTCTGAGATGTCTGAAAGTTGTTACATACCTGTGCACATCAAGACAAAAAAGTTGATTTCAGAGTGAATAGAATGCTTTGACATAAAAGTAGTATACATTTGAATTGTACTCAAAAGTCCTGACTGCAAACCTAATGCAAACACATTTGGTTAACTTCCCAGATGAATATGACTAGGTTTAAAGTTGTTTCATGCCTCAGTTCATCAAGACAAAAAAGTTACTTTCTCAGTACTACTATGCTCTGACATTAAGGAAGTACACATCTGAATTTTACACCAAAGTACTTACTGCAAACTAATGGAAACACCTTAGGTTAACTTCCCACATGATTATGAGTAGTTTGAAAGTTGTTTCATGGCTGTACACATCAACACAAAAAAGTTGTTATCTCAGTGCATGCAATGCTTAGACAATACAAATAGTATACATTTCAATTTTACACCAAAGCACTTACTGCAAACCTAATGGAAACACCTTAGGTTAACTTCCCACATGATTCTGAGATGTCTGAAAGTTGTTTCATACTTGTGCACATAAAGACAAAAAAGTTGATTTCACAGTGAATAGAATGCTTTGACATAAAAGTAGTATACATTTCAATTTTACAACAAAGTACTTACTGCAAACCTAATGGAAACACTTTAGGTTAACTTTCCACATGATTATGAGTAGTTTGAAAGTTGTTTCATGGCTGTACACATCAACACAAAAAAGTTGTTATCTCAGTGCATGCAATGCTTAGACAATACAAATAGTGTACATTTCAATTTTACACCAAAGCACTTACTGCAAACCTAATGGAAACACTTTAGGTTAACTTCCCACATGATTCTGAGATGTCTGAAAGTTGTTACATACCTGTGCACATAAAGACAAAAAAGTTGATTTCACAGTGAATAGAATGCTTTGACATAAAAGTAGTATACATTTCAATTGTACTCAAAAGTCCTGACTGCAAACCTAATGCAAACACATTTGGTTAACTTCCCAGATGAATATGACTAGGTTTAAAGTTGTTTCATGCCTCAGTTCATCAAGACAAAAAAGTTACTTTCTCAGTACTACTATGCTCTGACATTAAGGAAGTACACATCTGAATTTTACACCAAAGTACTTACTGCAAACTAATGGAAACACCTTAGGTTAACTTCCCACATGATTATGAGTAGTTTGAAAGTTGTTTCATGGCTGTACACATCAACACAAAAAAGTTGTTATCTCAGTGCATGCAATGCTTAGACAATACAAATAGTATACATTTCAATTTTACACCAAATCACTTACTGCAAACCTAATGGAAACAACTTAGATTAACTTCCCACATGATTCTGAGATGTCTGAAAGTTGTTTCATACCTGTGCACATCAAGACAAAAAAGTTGTTTTCTCAGTGCATGCAATGCTTTTACAATACAAATAGTATACATTTCAATTTTACACCAAAGCACTTACTGCAAACCTAATGGAAACACCTTAGGTTAACTTTCCACATGATTATGAGTACTTTGAAAGTTGTTTCATGGCTGTACACATCAACAGATAAAAGTTGTTATCTCAGTGAATGCAATGCTTAGACAATACAAATAGTGTACATTTCAATTTTACTACAAAGCACTTACTGCAAACCTAATGGAAACACCTTAGGTTAACTTCCCACATGATTCTGAGATGTCTGAAAGTTGTTACATACCTGTGCACATAAAGACAAAAAAGTTGATTTCACACTGAATAGAATGCTTTGACATAAAAGTAGTATACATTTCAATTGTACTCAAAAGTCCTGACTGCAAACCTAATGCAAACACATTTGGTTAACTTCCCAGATGAATATGACTAGGTTTAAAGTTGTTTCATGCCTCAGTTCATCAAGACAAAAAAGTTACTTTCTCAGTACTACTATGCTCTGACATTAAGGAAGTACACATCTGAATTTTACACCAAAGTACTTACTGCAAACTAATGGAAACACCTTAGGTTAACTTCCCACATGATTATGAGTAGTTTGAAAGTTGTTTCATGGCTGTACACATCAACACAAAAAAGTTGTTATCTCAGTGCATGCAATGCTCAGACAATACAAATAGAATACATTTCAATTTTACACCAAAGCACTTACTGCAAACCTAATGGAAACAACTTAGATTAACTTCCCACATGATTCTGAGATGTCTGAAAGTTGTTTCATACCTGTGCACATCAAGACAAAAAAGTTGTTTTCTCAGTGCATGCAATGCTTTTACAATACAAATAGTATACATTTCAATTTTACACCAAAGCATTTACTGCAGACCTAATGGAAACACCTTAGGTTAACTTTCCACATGATTATGAGTAGTTTGAAAGTTGTTTCATGGCTGTACACATCAACACAAAAAAGTTGTTATCTCAGTGGATGCAATGCTTAGACAATACAAATAGTGTACATTTCAATTTTACACCAAAGCACTTACTGCAAACCTAATGGAAACACTTTAGGTTAACTTCCCACATGATTCTGAGATGTCTGAAAGTTGTTACATACCTGTGTACATAAAGACAAAAAAGTTGATTTCACAGTGAATAGAATGCTTTGACATAAAAGTAGTATACATTTCAATTGTACTCAAAAGTCCTGACTGCAAACCTAATGCAAACACATTTGGTTAACTTCCCAGATGAATATGACTAGGTTTAAAGTTGTTTCATGCCTCAGTTCATCAAGACAAAAAAGTTACTTTCTCAGTACTACTATGCTCTGACATTAAGGAAGTACACATCTGAATTTTACACCAAAGTACTTACTGCAAACTAATGGAAACACCTTAGGTTAACTTCCCACATGATTATGAGTAGTTTGAAAGTTGTTTCATGGCTGTACACATCAACACAAAAAAGTTGTTATCTCAGTGCATGCAATGCTTAGACAATACAAATAGTATACATTTCAATTTTACACCAAAGCACTTACTGCAAACCTAATGGAAACAACTTAGATTAACTTCCCACATGATTCTGAGATGTCTGAAAGTTGTTTCATACCTGTGCACATCAAGACAAAAAAGTTGTTTTCTCAGTGCATGCAATGCTTTTACAATACAAATAGTATACATTTCAATTTTACACCAAAGCACTTACTGCAAACCTAATGGAAACACCTTAGGTTAACTTTCCACATGATTATGAGTACTTTGAAAGTTGTTTCATGGCTGTACACATCAACAGAAAAAAGTTGTTATCTCAGTGAATGCAATGCTTAGACAATACAAATAGTGTACATTTCAATTTTACTACAAAGCACTTACTGCAAACCTAATGGAAACACCTTAATCATGTGGAAAGTTAACCTAAGGTGTTTCCTAATGCAAACACATTTGGTTAACTTCCCAGATGAATATGACTAGGTTTAAAGTTGTTTCATGCCTCAGTTCATCAAGACAAAAAAGTTACTTTCTCAGTACTACTATGCTCTGACATTAAGGAAGTACACATCTGAATTTTACACCAAAGTACTTACTGCAAACTAATGGAAACACCTTAGGTTAACTTCCCACATGATTATGAGTAGTTTGAAAGTTGTTTCATGGCTGTACACATCAACACAAAAAAGTTGTTATCTCAGTGCATGCAATGCTCAGACAATACAAATAGAATACATTTCAATTTTACACCAAAGCACTTACTGCAAACCTAATGGAAACAACTTAGATTAACTTCCCACATGATTCTGAGATGTCTGAAAGTTGTTTCATACCTGTGCACATCAAGACAAAAAAGTTGTTTTCTCAGTGCATGCAATGCTTTTACAATACAAATAGTATACATTTCAATTTTACACCAAAGCACTTACTGCAGACCTAATGGAAACACCTTAGGTTAACTTTCCACATGATTATGAGTAGTTTGAAAGTTGTTTCATGGCTGTACCCATAAAGACAAAAAAGTTGATTTCACGGTGAATAGAATGCTTTGACATAAAAGTAGTAAACATTTCAATTTTACAACAAAGTACTTACTGCAAACCTAATGGAAACACTTTAGGTTAACTTTCCACATGATTATGAGTAGTTTGAAAGTTGTTTTATGGCTGCACACATCAAAACAAAAAAGTTGTAATCTCAGTGCATGCAATGCTTAGACAATACAAATAGTATACATTTCAATTTTACACCAAAGCACTTACTGCAAACCTAATGGAAACACCTTAGGTTAACTTCCCACATGATTCTGAGATGTCTGAAAGTTGTTTCATACTTGTGCACATAAAGACAAAAAAGTTGATTTCACAGTGAATAGAATGCTTTGACATAAAAGTAGTATACATTTCAATTTTACAACAAAGTACTTACTGCAAACCTAATGGAAACACTTTAGGTTAACTTTCCACATGATTATGAGTAGTTTGAAAGTTGTTTCATGGCTGTACACATCAACACAAAAAAGTTGTTATCTCAGTGCATGCAATGCTTAGACAATACAAATAGTGTACATTTCAATTTTACACCAAAGCACTTACTACAAACCTAATGGAAACACTTTAGGTTAACTTCCCACATGATTCTGAGATGTCTGAAAGTTGTTACATACCTGTGCACATCAAGACAAAAAAGTTGATTTCAGAGTGAATAGAATGCTTTGACATAAAAGTAGTATACATTTGAATTGTACTCAAAAGTCCTGACTGCAAACCTAATGCAAACACATTTGGTTAACTTCCCAGATGAATATGACTAGGTTTAAAGTTGTTTCATGCCTCAGTTCATCAAGACAAAAAAGTTACTTTCTCAGTACTACTATGCTCTGACATTAAGGAAGTACACATCTGAATTTTACACCAAAGTACTTACTGCAAACTAATGGAAACACCTTAGGTTAACTTCCCACATGATTATGAGTAGTTTGAAAGTTGTTTCATGGCTGTACACATCAACACAAAAAAGTTGTTATCTCAGTGCATGCAATGCTTAGACAATACAAATAGTATACATTTCAATTTTACACCAAAGCACTTACTGCAAACCTAATGGAAACACCTTAGGTTAACTTCCCACATGATTCTGAGATGTCTGAAAGTTGTTTCATACTTGTGCACATAAAGACAAAAAAGTTGATTTCACAGTGAATAGAATGCTTTGACATAAAAGTAGTATACATTTCAATTTTACAACAAAGTACTTACTGCAAACCTAATGGAAACACTTTAGGTTAACTTTCCACATGATTATGAGTAGTTTGAAAGTTGTTTCATGGCTGTACACATCAACACAAAAAAGTTGTTATCTCAGTGCATGCAATGCTTAGACAATACAAATAGTGTACATTTCAATTTTACACCAAAGCACTTACTGCAAACCTAATGGAAACACTTTAGGTTAACTTCCCACATGATTCTGAGATGTCTGAAAGTTGTTACATACCTGTGCACATAAAGACAAAAAAGTTGATTTCACAGTGAATAGAATGCTTTGACATAAAAGTAGTATACATTTCAATTGTACTCAAAAGTCCTGACTGCAAACCTAATGCAAACACATTTGGTTAACTTCCCAGATGAATATGACTAGGTTTAAAGTTGTTTCATGCCTCAGTTCATCAAGACAAAAAAGTTACTTTCTCAGTACTACTATGCTCTGACATTAAGGAAGTACACATCTGAATTTTACACCAAAGTACTTACTGCAAACTAATGGAAACACCTTAGGTTAACTTCCCACATGATTATGAGTAGTTTGAAAGTTGTTTCATGGCTGTACACATCAACACAAAAAAGTTGTTATCTCAGTGCATGCAATGCTTAGACAATACAAATAGTATACATTTCAATTTTACACCAAATCACTTACTGCAAACCTAATGGAAACAACTTAGATTAACTTCCCACATGATTCTGAGATGTCTGAAAGTTGTTTCATACCTGTGCACATCAAGACAAAAAAGTTGTTTTCTCAGTGCATGCAATGCTTTTACAATACAAATAGTATACATTTCAATTTTACACCAAAGCACTTACTGCAAACCTAATGGAAACACCTTAGGTTAACTTTCCACATGATTATGAGTACTTTGAAAGTTGTTTCATGGCTGTACACATCAACAGAAAAAAGTTGTTATCTCAGTGAATGCAATGCTTAGACAATACAAATAGTGTACATTTCAATTTTACTACAAAGCACTTACTGCAAACCTAATGGAAACACCTTAGGTTAACTTCCCACATGATTCTGAGATGTCTGAAAGTTGTTACATACCTGTGCACATAAAGACAAAAAAGTTGATTTCACACTGAATAGAATGCTTTGACATAAAAGTAGTATACATTTCAATTGTACTCAAAAGTCCTGACTGCAAACCTAATGCAAACACATTTGGTTAACTTCCCAGATGAATATGACTAGGTTTAAAGTTGTTTCATGCCTCAGTTCATCAAGACAAAAAAGTTACTTTCTCAGTACTACTATGCTCTGACATTAAGGAAGTACACATCTGAATTTTACACCAAAGTACTTACTGCAAACTAATGGAAACACCTTAGGTTAACTTCCCACATGATTATGAGTAGTTTGAAAGTTGTTTCATGGCTGTACACATCAACACAAAAAAGTTGTTATCTCAGTGCATGCAATGCTCAGACAATACAAATAGAATACATTTCAATTTTACACCAAAGCACTTACTGCAAACCTAATGGAAACAACTTAGATTAACTTCCCACATGATTCTGAGATGTCTGAAAGTTGTTTCATACCTGTGCACATCAAGACAAAAAAGTTGTTTTCTCAGTGCATGCAATGCTTTTACAATACAAATAGTATACATTTCAATTTTACACCAAAGCATTTACTGCAGACCTAATGGAAACACCTTAGGTTAACTTTCCACATGATTATGAGTAGTTTGAAAGTTGTTTCATGGCTGTACACATCAACACAAAAAAGTTGTTATCTCAGTGGATGCAATGCTTAGACAATACAAATAGTGTACATTTCAATTTTACACCAAAGCACTTACTGCAAACCTAATGGAAACACTTTAGGTTAACTTCCCACATGATTCTGAGATGTCTGAAAGTTGTTACATACCTGTGTACATAAAGACAAAAAAGTTGATTTCACAGTGAATAGAATGCTTTGACATAAAAGTAGTATACATTTCAATTGTACTCAAAAGTCCTGACTGCAAACCTAATGCAAACACATTTGGTTAACTTCCCAGATGAATATGACTAGGTTTAAAGTTGTTTCATGCCTCAGTTCATCAAGACAAAAAAGTTACTTTCTCAGTACTACTATGCTCTGACATTAAGGAAGTACACATCTGAATTTTACACCAAAGTACTTACTGCAAACTAATGGAAACACCTTAGGTTAACTTCCCACATGATTATGAGTAGTTTGAAAGTTGTTTCATGGCTGTACACATCAACACAAAAAAGTTGTTATCTCAGTGCATGCAATGCTTAGACAATACAAATAGTATACATTTCAATTTTACACCAAAGCACTTACTGCAAACCTAATGGAAACAACTTAGATTAACTTCCCACATGATTCTGAGATGTCTGAAAGTTGTTTCATACCTGTGCACATCAAGACAAAAAAGTTGTTTTCTCAGTGCATGCAATGCTTTTACAATACAAATGGTATACATTTCAATTTTACACCAAAGCACTTACTGCAGACCTAATGGAAACACCTTAGGTTAACTTTCCACATGATTATGAGTAGTTTGAAAGTTGTTTCATGGCTGTACACATCAACAGAAAAAAGTTGTTATCTCAGTGAATGCAATGCTTAGACAATACAAATAGTGTACATTTCAATTTTACTACAAAGCACTTACTGCAAACCTAATGGAAACACCTTAGGTTAACTTCCCACATGATTCTGAGATGTCTGAAAGTTGTTACATACCTGTGCACATAAAGACAAAAAAGTTGATTTCACAGTGAATAGAATGCTTTGACATAAAAGTAGTATACATTTCAAGTGTACTCAAAAGTCCTGACTGCAAACCTAATGCAAACACATTTGGTTAACTTCCCAGATGAATATGACTAGGTTTAAAGTTGTTTCATG
Source organism: Mobula birostris (assembly GCF_030028105.1). Lineage (NCBI taxonomy): Eukaryota > Metazoa > Chordata > Chondrichthyes > Myliobatiformes > Myliobatidae > Mobula > Mobula birostris. The sequence continues at coordinate 90,170 of NW_027278364.1, forward strand.
CCTCAGTTCATCAAGACAAAAAAGTTACTTTCTCAGTACTACTATGCTCTGACATTAAGGAAGTACACATCTGAATTTTACACCAAAGTACTTACTGCAAACTAATGGAAACACCTTAGGTTAACTTCCCACATGATTATGAGTAGTTTGAAAGTTGTTTCATGGCTGTACACATCAACACAAAAAAGTTGTTATCTCAGTGCATGCAATGCTTAGACAATACAAATAGTATACATTTCAATTTTACACCAAAGCACTTACTGCAAACCTAATGGAAACAACTTAGATTAACTTCCCACATGATTCTGAGATGTCTGAAAGTTGTTTCATACCTGTGCACATCAAGACAAAAAAGTTGTTTTCTCAGTGCATGCAATGCTTTTACAATACAAATAGTATACATTTCAATTTTACACCAAAGCACTTACTGCAAACCTAATGGAAACACCTTAGGTTAACTTTCCACATGATTATGAGTACTTTGAAAGTTGTTTCATGGCTGTACACATCAACAGAAAAAAGTTGTTATCTCAGTGAATGCAATGCTTAGACAATACAAATAGTGTACATTTCAATTTTACTACAAAGCACTTACTGCAAACCTAATGGAAACACCTTAGGTTAACTTCCCACATGATTCTGAGATGTCTGAAAGTTGTTACATACCTGTGCACATAAAGACAAAAAAGTTGATTTCACACTGAATAGAATGCTTTGACATAAAAGTAGTATACATTTCAATTGTACTCAAAAGTCCTGACTGCAAACCTAATGCAAACACATTTGGTTAACTTCCCAGATGAATATGACTAGGTTTAAAGTTGTTTCATGCCTCAGTTCATCAAGACAAAAAAGTTACTTTCTCAGTACTACTATGCTCTGACATTAAGGAAGTACACATCTGAATTTTACACCAAAGTACTTACTGCAAACTAATGGAAACACCTTAGGTTAACTTCCCACATGATTATGAGTAGTTTGAAAGTTGTTTCATGGCTGTACACATCAACACAAAAAAGTTGTTATCTCAGTGCATGCAATGCTCAGACAATACAAATAGAATACATTTCAATTTTACACCAAATCACTTACTGCAAACCTAATGGAAACAACTTAGATTAACTTCCCACATGATTCTGAGATGTCTGAAAGTTGTTTCATACCTGTGCACATCAAGACAAAAAAGTTGTTTTCTCAGTGCATGCAATGCTTTTACAATACAAATAGTATACATTTCAATTTTACACCAAAGCATTTACTGCAGACCTAATGGAAACACCTTAGGTTAACTTTCCACATGATTATGAGTAGTTTGAAAGTTGTTTCATGGCTGTACACATCAACAGAAAAAAGTTGTTATCTCAGTGAATGCAATGCTTAGACAATACAAATAGTATACATTTCAATTTTACACCAAAGCATTTACTGCAGACCTAATGGAAACACCTTAGGTTAACTTTCCACATGATTATGAGTAGTTTGAAAGTTGTTTCATGGCTGTACACATAAAGACAAAAAAGTTGATTTCACGGTGAATAGAATGCTTTGACATAAAAGTAGTAAACATTTCAATTTTACAACAAAGTACTTACTGCAAACCTAATGGAAACACTTTAGGTTAACTTTCCACATGATTATGAGTAGTTTGAAAGTTGTTTTATGGCTGCACACATCAAAACAAAAAAGTTGTAATCTCAGTGCATGCAATGCTTAGACAATACAAATAGTATACATTTCAATTTTACACCAAAGCACTTACTGCAAACCTAATGGAAACACCTTAGGTTAACTTCCCACATGATTCTGAGATGTCTGAAAGTTGTTTCATACTTGTGCACATAAAGACAAAAAAGTTGATTTCACAGTGAATAGAATGCTTTGACATAAAAGTAGTATACATTTCAATTTTACAACAAAGTACTTACTGCAAACCTAATGGAAACACTTTAGGTTAACTTTCCACATGATTATGAGTAGTTTGAAAGTTGTTTCATGGCTGTACACATCAACACAAAAAAGTTGTTATCTCAGTGCATGCAATGCTTAGACAATACAAATAGTGTACATTTCAATTTTACACCAAAGCACTTACTACAAACCTAATGGAAACACTTTAGGTTAACTTCCCACATGATTCTGAGATGTCTGAAAGTTGTTACATACCTGTGCACATCAAGACAAAAAAGTTGATTTCAGAGTGAATAGAATGCTTTGACATAAAAGTAGTATACATTTCAATTGTACTCAAAAGTCCTGACTGCAAACCTAATGCAAACACATTTGGTTAACTTCCCAGATGAATATGACTAGGTTTAAAGTTGTTTCATGCCTCAGTTCATCAAGACAAAAAAGTTACTTTCTCAGTACTACTATGCTCTGACATTAAGGAAGTACACATCTGAATTTTACACCAAAGTACTTACTGCAAACTAATGGAAACACCTTAGGTTAACTTCCCACATGATTATGAGTAGTTTGAAAGTTGTTTCATGGCTGTACACATCAACACAAAAAAGTTGTTATCTCAGTGCATGCAATGCTCAGACAATACAAATAGAATACATTTCAATTTTACACCAAAGCACTTACTGCAAACCTAATGGAAACAACTTAGATTAACTTCCCACATGATTCTGAGATGTCTGAAAGTTGTTTCATACCTGTGCACATCAAGACAAAAAAGTTGTTTTCTCAGTGCATGCAATGCTTTTACAATACAAATAGTATACATTTCAATTTTACACCAAAGCATTTACTGCAGACCTAATGGAAACACCTTAGGTTAACTTTCCACATGATTATGAGTAGTTTGAAAGTTGTTTCATGGCTGTACACATCAACACAAAAAAGTTGTTATCTCAGTGGATGCAATGCTTAGACAATACAAATAGTGTACATTTCAATTTTACACCAAAGCACTTACTGCAAACCTAATGGAAACACTTTAGGTTAACTTCCCACATGATTCTGAGATGTCTGAAAGTTGTTACATACCTGTGTACATAAAGACAAAAAAGTTGATTTCACAGTGAATAGAATGCTTTGACATAAAAGTAGTATACATTTCAATTGTACTCAAAAGTCCTGACTGCAAACCTAATGCAAACACATTTGGTTAACTTCCCAGATGAATATGACTAGGTTTAAAGTTGTTTCATGCCTCAGTTCATCAAGACAAAAAAGTTACTTTCTCAGTACTACTATGCTCTGACATTAAGGAAGTACACATCTGAATTTTACACCAAAGTACTTACTGCAAACTAATGGAAACACCTTAGGTTAACTTCCCACATGATTATGAGTAGTTTGAAAGTTGTTTCATGGCTGTACACATCAACACAAAAAAGTTGTTATCTCAGTGCATGCAATGCTTAGACAATACAAATAGTATACATTTCAATTTTACACCAAAGCACTTACTGCAAACCTAATGGAAACAACTTAGATTAACTTCCCACATGATTCTGAAATGTCTGAAAGTTGTTTCATACCTGTGCACATCAAGACAAAAAAGTTGTTTTCTCAGTGCATGCAATGCTTTTACAATACAAATGGTATACATTTCAATTTTACACCAAAGCACTTACTGCAGACCTAATGGAAACACCTTAGGTTAACTTTCCACATGATTATGAGTAGTTTGAAAGTTGTTTCATGGCTGTACACATCAACAGAAAAAAGTTGTTATCTCAGTGAATGCAATGCTTAGACAATACAAATAGTGTACATTTCAATTTTACTACAAAGCACTTACTGCAAACCTAATGGAAACACCTTAGGTTAACTTCCCACATGATTCTGAGATGCCTGAAAGTTGTTACATACCTGTGCACATAAAGACAAAAAAGTTGATTTCACAGTGAATAGAATGCTTTGACATAAAAGTAGTATACATTTCAATTGTACTCAAAAGTCCTGACTGCAAACCTAATGCAAACACATTTGGTTAACTTCCCAGATGAATATGACTAGGTTTAAAGTTGTTTCATGCCTCAGTTCATCAAGACAAAAAAGTTACTTTCTCAGTACTACTATGCTCTGACATTAAGGAAGTACACATCTGAATTTTACACCAAAGTACTTACTGCAAACTAATGGAAACACCTTAGGTTAACTTCCCACATGATTATGAGTAGTTTGAAAGTTGTTTCATGGCTGTACACATCAACACAAAAAAGTTGTTATCTCAGTGCATGCAATGCTCAGACAATACAAATAGAATACATTTCAATTTTACACCAAAGCACTTACTGCAAACCTAATGGAAACAACTTAGATTAACTTCCCACATGATTCTGAGATGTCTGAAAGTTGTTTCATACCTGTGCACATCAAGACAAAAAAGTTGTTTTCTCAGTGCATGCAATGCTTTTACAATACAAATAGTATACATTTCAATTTTACACCAAAGCATTTACTGCAGACCTAATGGAAACACCTTAGGTTAACTTTCCACATGATTATGAGTAGTTTGAAAGTTGTTTCATGGCTGTACACATCAACAGAAAAAAGTTGTTATCTCAGTGAATGCAATGCTTAGACAATACAAATAGTATACATTTCAATTTTACACCAAAGCATTTACTGCAGACCTAATGGAAACACCTTAGGTTAACTTTCCACATGATTATGAGTAGTTTGAAAGTTGTTTCATGGCTGTACACATAAAGACAAAAAAGTTGATTTCACGGTGAATAGAATGCTTTGACATAAAAGTAGTAAACATTTCAATTTTACAACAAAGCACTTACTGCAAACCTAATGGAAACACCTTAGGTTAACTTTCCACATGATTATGAGTAGTTTGAAAGTTGTTTCATGGCTGTACACATCAACAGAAAAAAGTTGTTATCTCAGTGAATGCAATGCTTAGACAATACAAATAGTGTACATTTCAATTTTACTACAAAGCACTTACTGCAAACCTAATGGAAACACCTTAGGTTAACTTCCCACATGATTCTGAGATGTCTGAAAGTTGTTACATACCTGTGCACATAAAGACAAAAAAGTTGATTTCACAGTGAATAGAATGCTTTGACATAAAAGTAGTATACATTTCAATTGTACTCAAAAGTCCTGACTGCAAACCTAATGCAAACACATTTGGTTAACTTCCCAGATGAATATGATTAGGTTTAAAGTTGTTTCATGCCTCAGTTCATCAAGACAAAAAAGTTACTTTCTCAGTACTACTATGCTCTGACATTAAGGAAGTACACATCTGAATTTTACACCAAAGTACTTACTGCAAACTAATGGAAACACCTTAGGTTAACTTCCCACATGATTATGAGTAGTTTGAAAGTTGTTTCATGGCTGTACACATCAACACAAAAAAGTTGTTATCTCAGTGCATGCAATGCTTAGACAATACAAATAGTATACATTTCAATTTTACACCAAAGCACTTACTGCAAACCTAATGGAAACACCTTAGGTTAACTTCCCACATGATTCTGAGATGTCTGAAAGTTGTTTCATACTTGTGCACATAAAGACAAAAAAGTTGATTTCACAGTGAATAGAATGCTTTGACATAAAAGTAGTATACATTTCAATTTTACACCAAAGCACTTACTGCAAACCTAATGGAAACAACTTAGATTAACTTCCCACATGATTCTGAGATGTCTGAAAGTTGTTTCATACCTGTGCACATCAAGACAAAAAAGTTGTTTTCTCAGTGCATGCAATGCTTTTACAATACAAATAGTATACATTTCAATTTTACACCAAAGCATTTACTGCAGACCTAATGGAAACACCTTAGGTTAACTTTCCACATGATTATGAGTAGTTTGAAAGTTGTTTCATGGCTGTACACATCAACAGAAAAAAGTTGTTATCTCAGTGAATGCAATGCTTAGACAATACAAATAGTATACATTTCAATTTTACACCAAAGCATTTACTGCAGACCTAATGGAAACACCTTAGGTTAACTTTCCACATGATTATGAGTAGTTTGAAAGTTGTTTCATGGCTGTACACATAAAGACAAAAAAGTTGATTTCACGGTGAATAGAATGCTTTGACATAAAAGTAGTAAACATTTCAATTTTACAACAAAGTACTTACTGCAAACCTAATGGAAACACTTTAGGTTAACTTTCCACATGATTATGAGTAGTTTGAAAGTTGTTTTATGGCTGCACACATCAAAACAAAAAAGTTGTAATCTCAGTGCATGCAATGCTTAGACAATACAAATAGTATACATTTCAATTTTACACCAAAGCACTTACTGCAAACCTAATGGAAACACCTTAGGTTAACTTCCCACATGATTCTGAGATGTCTGAAAGTTGTTTCATACTTGTGCACATAAAGACAAAAAAGTTGATTTCACAGTGAATAGAATGCTTTGACATAAAAGTAGTATACATTTCAATTTTACAACAAAGTACTTACTGCAAACCTAATGGAAACACTTTAGGTTAACTTTCCACATGATTATGAGTAGTTTGAAAGTTGTTTCATGGCTGTACACATCAACACAAAAAAGTTGTTATCTCAGTGCATGCAATGCTTAGACAATACAAATAGTGTACATTTCAATTTTACACCAAAACACTTACTACAAACCTAATGGAAACACTTTAGGTTAACTTCCCACATGATTCTGAGATGTCTGAAAGTTGTTACATACCTGTGCACATCAAGACAAAAAAGTTGATTTCAGAGTGAATAGAATGCTTTGACATAAAAGTAGTATACATTTCAATTGTACTCAAAAGTCCTGACTGCAAACCTAATGCAAACACATTTGGTTAACTTCCCAGATGAATATGACTAGGTTTAAAGTTGTTTCATGCCTCAGTTCATCAAGACAAAAAAGTTACTTTCTCAGTACTACTATGCTCTGACATTAAGGAAGTACACATCTGAATTTTACACCAAAGTACTTACTGCAAACTAATGGAAACACCTTAGGTTAACTTCCCACATGATTATGAGTAGTTTGAAAGTTGTTTCATGGCTGTACACATCAACACAAAAAAGTTGTTATCTCAGTGCATGCAATGCTTAGACAATACAAATAGTATACATTTCAATTTTACACCAAAGCACTTACTGCAAACCTAATGGAAACACCTTAGGTTAACTTCCCACATGATTCTGAGATGTCTGAAAGTTGTTTCATACTTGTGCACATAAAGACAAAAAAGTTGATTTCACAGTGAATAGAATGCTTTGACATAAAAGTAGTATACATTTCAATTTTACAACAAAGTACTTACTGCAAACCTAATGGAAACACTTTAGGTTAACTTTCCACATGATTATGAGTAGTTTGAAAGTTGTTTCATGGCTGTACACATCAACACAAAAAAGTTGTTATCTCAGTGCATGCAATGCTTAGACAATACAAATAGTGTACATTTCAATTTTACACCAAAGCACTTACTGCAAACCTAATGGAAACACTTTAGGTTAACTTCCCACATGATTCTGAGATGTCTGAAAGTTGTTACATACCTGTGCACATAAAGACAAAAAAGTTGATTTCACAGTGAATAGAATGCTTTGACATAAAAGTAGTATACATTTCAATTGTACTCAAAAGTCCTGACTGCAAACCTAATGCAAACACATTTGGTTAACTTCCCAGATGAATATGACTAGGTTTAAAGTTGTTTCATGCCTCAGTTCATCAAGACAAAAAAGTTACTTTCTCAGTACTACTATGCTCTGACATTAAGGAAGTACACATCTGAATTTTACACCAAAGTACTTACTGCAAACTAATGGAAACACCTTAGGTTAACTTCCCACATGATTATGAGTAGTTTGAAAGTTGTTTCATGGCTGTACACATCAACACAAAAAAGTTGTTATCTCAGTGCATGCAATGCTCAGACAATACAAATAGAATACATTTCAATTTTACACCAAAGCACTTACTGCAAACCTAATGGAAACAACTTAGATTAACTTCCCACATGATTCTGAGATGTCTGAAAGTTGTTTCATACCTGTGCACATCAAGACAAAAAAGTTGTTTTCTCAGTGCATGCAATGCTTTTACAATACAAATAGTATACATTTCAATTTTACAGCAAAGCATTTACTGCAGACCTAATGGAAACACCTTAGGTTAACTTTCCACATGATTATGAGTAGTTTGAAAGTTGTTTCATGGCTGTACACATCAACAGAAAAAAGTTGTTATCTCAGTGAATGCAATGCTTAGACAATACAAATAGTATACATTTCAATTTTACACCAAAGCATTTACTGCAGACCTAATGGAAACACCTTAGGTTAACTTTCCACATGATTATGAGTACTTTGAAAGTTGTTTCATGGCTGTACACATAAAGACAAAAAAGTTGATTTCACGGTGAATAGAATGCTTTGACATAAAAGTAGTAAACATTTCAATTTTACAACAAAGCACTTACTGCAAACCTAATGGAAACACCTTAGGTTAACTTTCCACATGATTATGAGTAGTTTGAAAGTTGTTTCATGGCTGTACACATCAACAGAAAAAAGTTGTTATCTCAGTGAATGCAATGCTTAGACAATACAAATAGTGTACATTTCAATTTTACTACAAAGCACTTACTGCAAACCTAATGGAAACACCTTAGGTTAACTTCCCACATGATTCTGAGATGTCTGAAAGTTGTTACATACCTGTGCACATAAAGACAAAAAAGTTGATTTCACAGTGAATAGAATGCTTTGACATAAAAGTAGTATACATTTCAATTGTACTCAAAAGTCCTGACTGCAAACCTAATGCAAACACATTTGGTTAACTTCCCAGATGAATATGATTAGGTTTAAAGTTGTTTCATGCCTCAGTTCATCAAGACAAAAAAGTTACTTTCTCAGTACTACTATGCTCTGACATTAAGGAAGTACACATCTGAATTTTACACCAAAGTACTTACTGCAAACTAATGGAAACACCTTAGGTTAACTTCCCACATGATTATGAGTAGTTTGAAAGTTGTTTCATGGCTGTACACATCAACACAAAAAAGTTGTTATCTCAGTGCATGCAATGCTTAGACAATACAAATAGTATACATTTCAATTTTACACCAAAGCACTTACTGCAAACCTAATGGAAACACCTTAGGTTAACTTCCCACATGATTCTGAGATGTCTGAAAGTTGTTTCATACTTGTGCACATAAAGACAAAAAAGTTGATTTCACAGTGAATAGAATGCTTTGACATAAAAGTAGTATACATTTCAATTTTACACCAAAGCACTTACTGCAAACCTAATGGAAACAACTTAGATTAACTTCCCACATGATTCTGAGATGTCTGAAAGTTGTTTCATACCTGTGCACATCAAGACAAAAAAGTTGTTTTCTCAGTGCATGCAATGCTTTTACAATACAAATAGTATACATTTCAATTTTACACCAAAGCATTTACTGCAGACCTAATGGAAACACCTTAGGTTAACTTTCCACATGATTATGAGTAGTTTGAAAGTTGTTTCATGGCTGTACACATCAACAGAAAAAAGTTGTTATCTCAGTGAATGCAATGCTTAGACAATACAAATAGTATACATTTCAATTTTACACCAAAGCATTTACTGCAGACCTAATGGAAACACCTTAGGTTAACTTTCCACATGATTATGAGTAGTTTGAAAGTTGTTTCATGGCTGTACACATAAAGACAAAAAAGTTGATTTCACGGTGAATAGAATGCTTTGACATAAAAGTAGTAAACATTTCAATTTTACAACAAAGTACTTACTGCAAACCTAATGGAAACACTTTAGGTTAACTTTCCACATGATTATGAGTAGTTTGAAAGTTGTTTTATGGCTGCACACATCAAAACAAAAAAGTTGTAATCTCAGTGCATGCAATGCTTAGACAATACAAATAGTATACATTTCAATTTTACACCAAAGCACTTACTGCAAACCTAATGGAAACACCTTAGGTTAACTTCCCACATGATTCTGAGATGTCTGAAAGTTGTTTCATACTTGTGCACATAAAGACAAAAAAGTTGATTTCACAGTGAATAGAATGCTTTGACATAAAAGTAGTATACATTTCAATTTTACAACAAAGTACTTACTGCAAACCTAATGGAAACACTTTAGGTTAACTTTCCACATGATTATGAGTAGTTTGAAAGTTGTTTCATGGCTGTACACATCAACACAAAAAAGTTGTTATCTCAGTGCATGCAATGCTTAGACAATACAAATAGTGTACATTTCAATTTTACACCAAAACACTTACTACAAACCTAATGGAAACACTTTAGGTTAACTTCCCACATGATTCTGAGATGTCTGAAAGTTGTTACATACCTGTGCACATCAAGACAAAAAAGTTGATTTCAGAGTGAATAGAATGCTTTGACATAAAAGTAGTATACATTTCAATTGTACTCAAAAGTCCTGACTGCAAACCTAATGCAAACACATTTGGTTAACTTCCCAGATGAATATGACTAGGTTTAAAGTTGTTTCATGCCTCAGTTCATCAAGACAAAAAAGTTACTTTCTCAGTACTACTATGCTCTGACATTAAGGAAGTACACATCTGAATTTTACACCAAAGTACTTACTGCAAACTAATGGAAACACCTTAGGTTAACTTCCCACATGATTATGAGTAGTTTGAAAGTTGTTTCATGGCTGTACACATCAACACAAAAAAGTTGTTATCTCAGTGCATGCAATGCTTAGACAATACAAATAGTATACATTTCAATTTTACACCAAAGCACTTACTGCAAACCTAATGGAAACACCTTAGGTTAACTTCCCACATGATTCTGAGATGTCTGAAAGTTGTTTCATACTTGTGCACATAAAGACAAAAAAGTTGATTTCACAGTGAATAGAATGCTTTGACATAAAAGTAGTATACATTTCAATTTTACAACAAAGTACTTACTGCAAACCTAATGGAAACACTTTAGGTTAACTTTCCACATGATTATGAGTAGTTTGAAAGTTGTTTCATGGCTGTACACATCAACACAAAAAAGTTGTTATCTCAGTGCATGCAATGCTTAGACAATACAAATAGTGTACATTTCAATTTTACACCAAAGCACTTACTGCAAACCTAATGGAAACACTTTAGGTTAACTTCCCACATGATTCTGAGATGTCTGAAAGTTGTTACATACCTGTGCACATAAAGACAAAAAAGTTGATTTCACAGTGAATAGAATGCTTTGACATAAAAGTAGTATACATTTCAATTGTACTCAAAAGTCCTGACTGCAAACCTAATGCAAACACATTTGGTTAACTTCCCAGATGAATATGACTAGGTTTAAAGTTGTTTCATGCCTCAGTTCATCAAGACAAAAAAGTTACTTTCTCAGTACTACTATGCTCTGACATTAAGGAAGTACACATCTGAATTTTACACCAAAGTACTTACTGCAAACTAATGGAAACACCTTAGGTTAACTTCCCACATGATTATGAGTAGTTTGAAAGTTGTTTCATGGCTGTACACATCAACACAAAAAAGTTGTTATCTCAGTGCATGCAATGCTCAGACAATACAAATAGAATACATTTCAATTTTACACCAAAGCACTTACTGCAAACCTAATGGAAACAACTTAGATTAACTTCCCACATGATTCTGAGATGTCTGAAAGTTGTTTCATACCTGTGCACATCAAGACAAAAAAGTTGTTTTCTCAGTGCATGCAATGCTTTTACAATACAAATAGTATACATTTCAATTTTACAGCAAAGCATTTACTGCAGACCTAATGGAAACACCTTAGGTTAACTTTCCACATGATTATGAGTAGTTTGAAAGTTGTTTCATGGCTGTACACATCAACAGAAAAAAGTTGTTATCTCAGTGAATGCAATGCTTAGACAATACAAATAGTATACATTTCAATTTTACACCAAAGCATTTACTGCAGACCTAATGGAAACACCTTAGGTTAACTTTCCACATGATTATGAGTACTTTGAAAGTTGTTTCATGGCTGTACACATAAAGACAAAAAAGTTGATTTCACGGTGAATAGAATGCTTTGACATAAAAGTAGTAAACATTTCAATTTTACAACAAAGCACTTACTGCAAACCTAATGGAAACACCTTAGGTTAACTTTCCACATGATTATGAGTAGTTTGAAAGTTGTTTCATGGCTGTACACATCAACAGAAAAAAGTTGTTATCTCAGTGAATGCAATGCTTAGACAATACAAATAGTGTACATTTCAATTTTACTACAAAGCACTTACTGCAAACCTAATGGAAACACCTTAGGTTAACTTCCCACATGATTCTGAGATGTCTGAAAGTTGTTACATACCTGTGCACATAAAGACAAAAAAGTTGATTTCACAGTGAATAGAATGCTTTGACATAAAAGTAGTATACATTTCAATTGTACTCAAAAGTCCTGACTGCAAACCTAATGCAAACACATTTGGTTAACTTCCCAGATGAATATGATTAGGTTTAAAGTTGTTTGATGCCTCAGTTCATCAAGACAAAAAAGTTACTTTCTCAGTACTACTATGCTCTGACATTAAGGAAGTACACATCTGAATTTTACACCAAAGTACTTACTGCAAACTAATGGAAACACCTTAGGTTAACTTCCCACATGATTATGAGTAGTTTGAAAGTTGTTTCATGGCTGTACACATCAACACAAAAAAGTTGTTATCTCAGTGCATGCAATGCTTAGACAACACAAATAGTATACATTTCAATTTTACACCAAAGCACTTACTGCAAACCTAATGGAAACACCTTAGGTTAACTTCCCACATGATTCTGAGATGTCTGAAAGTTGTTTCATACTTGTGCACACAAAGACAAAAAAGTTGATTTCACAGTGAATAGAATGCTTTGACATAAAAGTAGTATACATTTCAATTTTACACCAAAGCACTTACTGCAAACCTAATGGAAACAACTTAGATTAACTTCCCACATGATTCTGAGATGTCTGAAAGTTGTTTCATACCTGTGCACATCAAGACAAAAAAGTTGTTTTCTCAGTGCATGCAATGCTTTTACAATACAAATAGTATACATTTCAATTTTACACCAAAGCATTTACTGCAGACCTAATGGAAACACCTTAGGTTAACTTTCCACATGATTATGAGTAGTTTGAAAGTTGTTTCATGGCTGTACACATCAACAGAAAAAAGTTGTTATCTCAGTGAATGCAATGCTTAGACAATACAAATAGTGTACATTTCAATTTTACTACAAAGCACTTACTGCAAACCTAATGGAAACACCTTAGGTTAACTTCCCACATGATTCTGAGATGTCTGAAAGTGGTTACGTACCTGTGCACATAAAGACAAAAAAGTTGATTTCACAGTGAATAGAATGCTTTGACATAAAAGTAGTATACATTTCAATTGTACTCAAAAGTCCTGACTGCAAACCTAATGCAAACACATTTGGTTAACTTCCCAGATGAATATGACTAGGTTTAAAGTTGTTTCATGCCTCAGTTCATCAAGACAAAAAAGTTACTTTCTCAGTACTACTATGCTCTGACATTAAGGAAGTACACATCTGAATTTTACACCAAAGTACTTACTGCAAACTAATGGAAACACCTTAGGTTAACTTCCCACATGATTATGAGTAGTTTGAAAGTTGTTTCATGGCTGTACACATCAACACAAAAAAGTTGTTATCTCAGTGCATGCAATGCTCAGACAATACAAATAGAATACATTTCAATTTTACACCAAAGCACTTACTGCAAACCTAATGGAAACAACTTAGATTAACTTCCCACATGATTCTGAGATGTCTGAAAGTTGTTTCATACCTGTGCACATCAAGACAAAAAAGTTGTTTTCTCAGTGCATGCAATGCTTTTACAATACAAATAGTATACATTTCAATTTTACAGCAAAGCATTTACTGCAGACCTAATGGAAACACCTTAGGTTAACTTCCCACATGATTCTGAGATGTCTGAAAGTTGTTTCATACTTGTGCACATAAAGACAAAAAAGTTGATTTCACAGTGAATAGAATGCTTTGACATAAAAGTAGTATACATTTCAATTTTACAACAAAGTACTTACTGCAAACCTAAAGGAAACACTTTAGGTTAACTTTCCACATGATTATGAGTAGTTTGAAAGTTGTTTCATGGCTGTACACATCAACAGAAAAAAGTTGTTATCTCAGTGAATGCAATGCTTAGACAATACAAATAGTGTACATTTCAATTTTACTACAAAGCACTTACTGCAAACCTAATGGAAACACCTTAGGTTAACTTCCCACATGATTCTGAGATGTCTGAAAGTGGTTACGTACCTGTGCACATAAAGACAAAAAAGTTGATTTCACAGTGAATAGAATGCTTTGACATAAAAGTAGTATACATTTCAATTGTACTCAAAAGTCCTGACTGCAAACCTAATGCAAACACATTTGGTTAACTTCCCAGATGAATATGACTAGGTTTAAAGTTGTTTCATGCCTCAGTTCATCAAGACAAAAAAGTTACTTTCTCAGTACTACTATGCTCTGACATTAAGGAAGTACACATCTGAATTTTACACCAAAGTACTTACTGCAAACTAATGGAAACACCTTAGGTTAACTTCCCACATGATTATGAGTAGTTTGAAAGTTGTTTCATGGCTGTACACATCAACACAAAAAAGTTGTTATCTCAGTGCATGCAATGCTCAGACAATACAAATAGAATACATTTCAATTTTACACCAAAGCACTTACTGCAAACCTAATGGAAACAACTTAGATTAACTTCCCACATGATTCTGAGATGTCTGAAAGTTGTTTCATACCTGTGCACATCAAGACAAAAAAGTTGTTTTCTCAGTGCATGCAATGCTTTTACAATACAAATAGTATACATTTCAATTTTACAGCAAAGCATTTACTGCAGACCTAATGGAAACACCTTAGGTTAACTTTCCACATGATTATGAGTAGTTTGAAAGTTGTTTCATGGCTGTACACATCAACAGAAAAAAGTTGTTATCTCAGTGAATGCAATGCTTAGACAATACAAATAGTATACATTTCAATTTTACACCAAAGCATTTACTGCAGACCTAATGGAAACACCTTAGGTTAACTTTCCACATGATTATGAGTAGTTTGAAAGTTGTTTCATGGCTGTACACATAAAGACAAAAAAGTTGATTTCACGGTGAATAGAATGCTTTGACATAAAAGTAGTAAACATTTCAATTTTACAACAAAGCACTTACTGCAAACCTAATGGAAACACCTTAGGTTAACTTTCCACATGATTATGAGTAGTTTGAAAGTTGTTTCATGGCTGTACACATCAACAGAAAAAAGTTGTTATCTCAGTGAATGCAATGCTTAGACAATACAAATAGTGTACATTTCAATTTTACTACAAAGCACTTACTGCAAACCTAATGGAAACACCTTAGGTTAACTTCCCACATGATTCTGAGATGTCTGAAAGTTGTTACATACCTGTGCACATAAAGACAAAAAAGTTGATTTCACAGTGAATAGAATGCTTTGACATAAAAGTAGTATACATTTCAATTGTACTCAAAAGTCCTGACTGCAAACCTAATGCAAACACATTTGGTTAACTTCCCAGATGAATATGATTAGGTTTAAAGTTGTTTCATGCCTCAGTTCATCAAGACAAAAAAGTTACTTTCTCAGTACTACTATGCTCTGACATTAAGGAAGTACACATCTGAATTTTACACCAAAGTACTTACTGCAAACTAATGGAAACACCTTAGGTTAACTTCCCACATGATTATGAGTAGTTTGAAAGTTGTTTCATGGCTGTACACATCAACACAAAAAAGTTGTTATCTCAGTGCATGCAATGCTTAGACAATACAAATAGTATACATTTCAATTTTACACCAAAGCACTTACTGCAAACCTAATGGAAACACCTTAGGTTAACTTCCCACATGATTCTGAGATGTCTGAAAGTTGTTTCATACTTGTGCACATAAAGACAAAAAAGTTGATTTCACAGTGAATAGAATGCTTTGACATAAATGTAGTATACATTTCAATTTTACACCAAAGCACTTACTGCAAACCTAATGGAAACAACTTAGATTAACTTCCCACATGATTCTGAGATGTCTGAAAGTTGTTTCATACCTGTGCACATCAAGACAAAAAAGTTGTTTTCTCAGTGCATGCAATGCTTTTACAATACAAATAGTATACATTTCAATTTTACACCAAAGCATTTACTGCAGACCTAATGGAAACACCTTAGGTTAACTTTCCACATGATTATGAGTAGTTTGAAAGTTGTTTCATGGCTGTACACATCAACAGAAAAAAGTTGTTATCTCAGTGAATGCAATGCTTAGACAATACAAATAGTATACATTTCAATTTTACACCAAAGCATTTACTGCAGACCTAATGGAAACACCTTAGGTTAACTTTCCACATGATTATGAGTAGTTTGAAAGTTGTTTCATGGCTGTACACATAAAGACAAAAAAGTTGATTTCACAGTGAATAGAATGCTTTGACATAAAAGTAGTATACATTTCAATTTTACAACAAAGTACTTACTGCAAACCTAATGGAAACACTTTAGGTTAACTTTCCACATGATTATGAGTAGTTTGAAAGTTGTTTCATGGCTGTACACATCAACAGAAAACAGTTGTTATCTCAGTGAATGCAATGCTTAGACAATACAAATAGTGTACATTTCAATTTTACTACAAAGCACTTACTGCAAACCTAATGGAAACACCTTAGGTTAACTTCCCACATGATTCTGAGATGTCTGAAAGTGGTTACGTACCTGTGCACATAAAGACAAAAAAGTTGATTTCACAGTGAATAGAATGCTTTGACTTAAAAGTAGTATACATTTCAATTGTACTCAAAAGTCCTGACTGCAAACCTAATGCAAACACATTTGGTTAACTTCCCAGATGAATATGACTAGGTTTAAAGTTGTTTCATGCCTCAGTTCATCAAGACAAAAAAGTTACTTTCTCAGTACTACTATGCTCTGACATTAAGGAAGTACACATCTGAATTTTACACCAAAGTACTTACTGCAAACTAATGGAAACACCTTAGGTTAACTTCCCACATGATTATGAGTAGTTTGAAAGTTGTTTCATGGCTGTACACATCAACACAAAAAAGTTGTTATCTCAGTGCATGCAATGCTCAGACAATACAAATAGAATACATTTCAATTTTACACCAAAGCACTTACTGCAAACCTAATGGAAACAACTTAGATTAACTTCCCACATGATTCTGAGATGTCTGAAAGTTGTTTCATACCTGTGCACATCAAGACAAAAAAGTTGTTTTCTCAGTGCATGCAATGCTTTTACAATACAAATAGTATACATTTCAATTTTACAGCAAAGCATTTACTGCAGACCTAATGGAAACACCTTAGGTTAACTTCCCACATGATTCTGAGATGTCTGAAAGTTGTTTCATACTTGTGCACATAAAGACAAAAAAGTTGATTTCACAGTGAATAGAATGCTTTGACATAAAAGTAGTATACATTTCAATTTTACAACAAAGTACTTACTGCAAACCTAATGGAAACACTTTAGGTTAACTTTCCACATGATTATGAGTAGTTTGAAAGTTGTTTCATGGCTGTACACATCAACAGAAAAAAGTTGTTATCTCAGTGAATGCAATGCTTAGACAATACAAATAGTGTACATTTCAATTTTACTACAAAGCACTTACTGCAAACCTAATGGAAACACCTTAGGTTAACTTCCCACATGATTCTGAGATGTCTGAAAGTGGTTACGTACCTGTGCACATAAAGACAAAAAAGTTGATTTCACAGTGAATAGAATGCTTTGACATAAAAGTAGTATACATTTCAATTGTACTCAAAAGTCCTGACTGCAAACCTAATGCAAACACATTTGGTTAACTTCCCAGATGAATATGATTAGGTTTAAAGTTGTTTCATGCCTCAGTTCATCAAGACAAAAAAGTTACTTTCTCAGTACTACTATGCTCTGACATTAAGGAAGTACACATCTGAATTTTACACCAAAGTACTTACTGCAAACTAATGGAAACACCTTAGGTTAACTTCCCACATGATTATGAGTAGTTTGAAAGTTGTTTCATGGCTGTACACATCAACACAAAAAAGTTGTTATCTCAGTGCATGCAATGCTTAGACAATACAAATAGTATACATTTCAATTTTACACCAAAGCACTTACTGCAAACCTAATGGAAACACCTTAGGTTAACTTCCCACATGATTCTGAGATGTCTGAAAGTTGTTTCATACTTGTGCACATAAAGACAAAAAAGTTGATTTCACAGTGAATAGAATGCTTTGACATAAAAGTAGTATACATTTCAATTTTACACCAAAGCACTTACTGCAAACCTAATGGAAACAACTTAGATTAACTTCCCACATGATTCTGAGATGTCTGAAAGTTGTTTCATACCTGTGCACATCAAGACAAAAAAGTTGTTTTCTCAGTGCATGCAATGCTTTTACAATACAAATAGTATACATTTCAATTTTACAGCAAAGCATTTACTGCAGACCTAATGGAAACACCTTAGGTTAACTTCCCACATGATTCTGAGATGTCTGAAAGTTGTTTCATACTTGTGCACATAAAGACAAAAAAGTTGATTTCACAGTGAATAGAATGCTTTGACATAAAAGTAGTATACATTTCAATTTTACAACAAAGTACTTACTGCAAACCTAATGGAAACACTTTAGGTTAACTTTCCACATGATTATGAGTAGTTTGAAAGTTGTTTCATGGCTGTACACATCAACAGAAAAAAGTTGTTATCTCAGTGAATGCAATGCTTAGACAATACAAATAGTGTACATTTCAATTTTACTACAAAGCACTTACTGCAAACCTAATGGAAACACCTTAGGTTAACTTCCCACATGATTCTGAGATGTCTGAAAGTTGTTACATACCTGTGCACATAAAGACAAAAAAGTTGATTTCACAGTGAATAGAATGCTTTGACATAAAAGTAGTATACATTTCAATTGTACTCAAAAGTCCTGACTGCAAACCTAATGCAAACACATTTGGTTAACTTCCCAGATGAATATGATTAGGTTTAAAGTTGTTTCATGCCTCAGTTCATCAAGACAAAAAAGTTACTTTCTCAGTACTACTATGCTCTGACATTAAGGAAGTACACATCTGAATTTTACACCAAAGTACTTACTGCAAACTAATGGAAACACCTTAGGTTAACTTCCCACATGATTATGAGTAGTTTGAAAGTTGTTTCATGGCTGTACACATCAACACAAAAAAGTTGTTATCTCAGTGCATGCAATGCTTAGACAATACAAATAGTATACATTTCAATTTTACACCAAAGCACTTACTGCAAACCTAATGGAAACAACTTAGATTAACTTCCCACATGATTCTGAGATGTCTGAAAGTTGTTTCATACCTGTGCACATCAAGACAAAAAAGTTGTTTTCTCAGTGCATGCAATGCTTTTACAATACAAATAGTATACATTTCAATTTTACACCAAAGCATTTACTGCAGACCTAATGGAAACACCTTAGGTTAACTTTCCACATGATTATGAGTAGTTTGAAAGTTGTTTCATGGCTGTACACATCAACAGAAAAAAGTTGTTATCTCAGTGAATGCAATGCTTAGACAATACAAATAGTATACATTTCAATTTTACACCAAAGCATTTACTGCAGACCTAATGGAAACACCTTAGGTTAACTTTCCACATGATTATGAGTAGTTTGAAAGTTGTTTCATGGCTGTACACATAAAGACAAAAAAGTTGATTTCACGGTGAATAGAATGCTTTGACATAAAAGTAGTAAACATTTCAATTTTACAACAAAGCACTTACTGCAAACCTAATGGAAACACCTTAGGTTAACTTTCCACATGATTATGAGTAGTTTGAAAGTTGTTTCATGGCTGTACACATCAACAGAAAAAAGTTGTTATCTCAGTGAATGCAATGCTTAGACAATACAAATAGTGTACATTTCAATTTTACTACAAAGCACTTACTGCAAACCTAATGGAAACACCTTAGGTTAACTTCCCACATGATTCTGAGATGTCTGAAAGTTGTTACATACCTGTGCACATAAAGACAAAAAAGTTGATTTCACAGTGAATAGAATGCTTTGACATAAAAGTAGTATACATTTCAATTTTACAACAAAGTACTTACTGCAAACCTAATGGAAACACTTTAGGTTAACTTTCCACATGATTATGAGTAGTTTGAAAGTTGTTTAATGGCTGTACACATCAACACAAAAAAGTTGTTATCTCAGTGGATGCAATGCTTAGACAATACAAATAGTGTACATTTCAATTTTACACCAAAGCACTTACTGCAAACCTAATGGAAACACTTTAGGTTAACTTCCCACATGATTCTGAGATGTCTGAAAGTTGTTACATACCTGTGTACATAAAGACAAAAAAGTTGATTTCACAGTGAATAGAATGCTTTGACATAAAAGTAGTATACATTTCAATTGTACTCAAAAGTCCTGACTGCAAACCTAATGCAAACACATTTGGTTAACTTCCCAGATGAATATGACTAGGTTTAAAGTTGTTTAATGCCTCAGTTCATCAAGACAAAAAAGTTACTTTCTCAGTACTACTATGCTCTGACATTAAGGAAGTACACATCTGAATTTTACACCAAAGTACTTACTGCAAACTAATGGAAACACCTTAGGTTAACTTCCCACATGATTATGAGTAGTTTGAAAGTTGTTTCATGGCTGTACACATCAACACAAAAAAGTTGTTATCTCAGTGCATGCAATGCTCAGACAATACAAATAGAATACATTTCAATTTTACACCAAAGCACTTACTGCAAACCTAATAGAAACAACTTAGATTAACTTCCCACATGATTCTGAGATGTCTGAAAGTTGTTTCATACCTGTGCACATCAAGACAAAAAAGTTGTTTTCTCAGTGCATGCAATGCTTTTACAATACAAATAGTATACATTTCAATTTTACACCAAAGCATTTACTGCAGACCTAATGGAAACACCTTAGGTTAACTTTCCACATGATTATGAGTAGTTTGAAAGTTGTTTCATGGCTGTACACATCAACAGAAAAAAGTTGTTATCTCAGTGAATGCAATGCTTAGACAATACAAATAGTATACATTTCAATTTTACAGCAAAGCATTTACTGCAGACCTAATGGAAACACCTTAGGTTAACTTCCCACATGATTCTGAGATGTCTGAAAGTTGTTTCATACTTGTGCACATAAAGACAAAAAAGTTGATTTCACAGTGAATAGAATGCTTTGACATAAAAGTAGTATACATTTCAATTTTACAACAAAGTACTTACTGCAAACCTAATGGAAACACTTTAGGTTAACTTTCCACATGATTATGAGTAGTTTGAAAGTTGTTTCATGGCTGTACACATCAACAGAAAAAAGTTGTTATCTCAGTGAATGCAATGCTTAGACAATACAAATAGTGTACATTTCAATTTTACTACAAAGCACTTACTGCAAACCTAATGGAAACACCTTAGGTTAACTTCCCACATGATTCTGAGATGTCTGAAAGTGGTTACGTACCTGTGCACATAAAGACAAAAAAGTTGATTTCACAGTGAATAGAATGCTTTGACATAAAAGTAGTATACATTTCAATTGTACTCAAAAGTCCTGACTGCAAACCTAATGCAAACACATTTGGTTAACTTCCCAGATGAATATGACTAGGTTTAAAGTTGTTTCATGCCTCAGTTCATCAAGACAAAAAAGTTACTTTCTCAGTACTACTATGCTCTGACATTAAGGAAGTACACATCTGAATTTTACACCAAAGTACTTACTGCAAACTAATGGAAACACCTTAGGTTAACTTCCCACATGATTATGAGTAGTTTGAAAGTTGTTTCATGGCTGTACACATCAACACAAAAAAGTTGTTATCTCAGTGCATGCAATGCTCAGACAATACAAATAGAATACATTTCAATTTTACACCAAAGCACTTACTGCAAACCTAATGGAAACAACTTAGATTAACTTCCCACATGATTCTGAGATGTCTGAAAGTTGTTTCATACCTGTGCACATCAAGACAAAAAAGTTGTTTTCTCAGTGCATGCAATGCTTTTACAATACAAATAGTATACATTTCAATTTTACAGCAAAGCATTTACTGCAGACCTAATGGAAACACCTTAGGTTAACTTCCCACATGATTCTGAGATGTCTGAAAGTTGTTTCATACTTGTGCACATAAAGACAAAAAAGTTGATTTCACAGTGAATAGAATGCTTTGACATAAAAGTAGTATACATTTCAATTTTACAACAAAGTACTTACTGCAAACCTAAAGGAAACACTTTAGGTTAACTTTCCACATGATTATGAGTAGTTTGAAAGTTGTTTCATGGCTGTACACATCAACAGAAAAAAGTTGTTATCTCAGTGAATGCAATGCTTAGACAATACAAATAGTGTACATTTCAATTTTACTACAAAGCACTTACTGCAAACCTAATGGAAACACCTTAGGTTAACTTCCCACATGATTCTGAGATGTCTGAAAGTGGTTACGTACCTGTGCACATAAAGACAAAAAAGTTGATTTCACAGTGAATAGAATGCTTTGACATAAAAGTAGTATACATTTCAATTGTACTCAAAAGTCCTGACTGCAAACCTAATGCAAACACATTTGGTTAACTTCCCAGATGAATATGACTAGGTTTAAAGTTGTTTCATGCCTCAGTTCATCAAGACAAAAAAGTTACTTTCTCAGTACTACTATGCTCTGACATTAAGGAAGTACACATCTGAATTTTACACCAAAGTACTTACTGCAAACTAATGGAAACACCTTAGGTTAACTTCCCACATGATTATGAGTAGTTTGAAAGTTGTTTCATGGCTGTACACATCAACACAAAAAAGTTGTTATCTCAGTGCATGCAATGCTCAGACAATACAAATAGAATACATTTCAATTTTACACCAAAGCACTTACTGCAAACCTAATGGAAACAACTTAGATTAACTTCCCACATGATTCTGAGATGTCTGAAAGTTGTTTCATACCTGTGCACATCAAGACAAAAAAGTTGTTTTCTCAGTGCATGCAATGCTTTTACAATACAAATAGTATACATTTCAATTTTACAGCAAAGCATTTACTGCAGACCTAATGGAAACACCTTAGGTTAACTTTCCACATGATTATGAGTAGTTTGAAAGTTGTTTCATGGCTGTACACATCAACAGAAAAAAGTTGTTATCTCAGTGAATGCAATGCTTAGACAATACAAATAGTATACATTTCAATTTTACACCAAAGCATTTACTGCAGACCTAATGGAAACACCTTAGGTTAACTTTCCACATGATTATGAGTAGTTTGAAAGTTGTTTCATGGCTGTACACATAAAGACAAAAAAGTTGATTTCACGGTGAATAGAATGCTTTGACATAAAAGTAGTAAACATTTCAATTTTACAACAAAGCACTTACTGCAAACCTAATGGAAACACCTTAGGTTAACTTTCCACATGATTATGAGTAGTTTGAAAGTTGTTTCATGGCTGTACACATCAACAGAAAAAAGTTGTTATCTCAGTGAATGCAATGCTTAGACAATACAAATAGTGTACATTTCAATTTTACTACAAAGCACTTACTGCAAACCTAATGGAAACACCTTAGGTTAACTTCCCACATGATTCTGAGATGTCTGAAAGTTGTTACATACCTGTGCACATAAAGACAAAAAAGTTGATTTCACAGTGAATAGAATGCTTTGACATAAAAGTAGTATACATTTCAATTGTACTCAAAAGTCCTGACTGCAAACCTAATGCAAACACATTTGGTTAACTTCCCAGATGAATATGATTAGGTTTAAAGTTGTTTCATGCCTCAGTTCATCAAGACAAAAAAGTTACTTTCTCAGTACTACTATGCTCTGACATTAAGGAAGTACACATCTGAATTTTACACCAAAGTACTTACTGCAAACTAATGGAAACACCTTAGGTTAACTTCCCACATGATTATGAGTAGTTTGAAAGTTGTTTCATGGCTGTACACATCAACACAAAAAAGTTGTTATCTCAGTGCATGCAATGCTTAGACAATACAAATAGTATACATTTCAATTTTACACCAAAGCACTTACTGCAAACCTAATGGAAACACCTTAGGTTAACTTCCCACATGATTCTGAGATGTCTGAAAGTTGTTTCATACTTGTGCACATAAAGACAAAAAAGTTGATTTCACAGTGAATAGAATGCTTTGACATAAATGTAGTATACATTTCAATTTTACACCAAAGCACTTACTGCAAACCTAATGGAAACAACTTAGATTAACTTCCCACAAGATTCTGAGATGTCTGAAAGTTGTTTCATACCTGTGCACATCAAGACAAAAAAGTTGTTTTCTCAGTGCATGCAATGCTTTTACAATACAAATAGTATACATTTCAATTTTACACCAAAGCATTTACTGCAGACCTAATGGAAACACCTTAGGTTAACTTTCCACATGATTATGAGTAGTTTGAAAGTTGTTTCATGGCTGTACACATCAACAGAAAAAAGTTGTTATCTCAGTGAATGCAATGCTTAGACAATACAAATAGTATACATTTCAATTTTACACCAAAGCATTTACTGCAGACCTAATGGAAACACCTTAGGTTAACTTTCCACATGATTATGAGTAGTTTGAAAGTTGTTTCATGGCTGTACACATAAAGACAAAAAAGTTGATTTCACAGTGAATAGAATGCTTTGACATAAAAGTAGTATACATTTCAATTTTACAACAAAGTACTTACTGCAAACCTAATGGAAACACTTTAGGTTAACTTTCCACATGATTATGAGTAGTTTGAAAGTTGTTTCATGGCTGTACACATCAACAGAAAACAGTTGTTATCTCAGTGAATGCAATGCTTAGACAATACAAATAGTGTACATTTCAATTTTACTACAAAGCACTTACTGCAAACCTAATGGAAACACCTTAGGTTAACTTCCCACATGATTCTGAGATGTCTGAAAGTGGTTACGTACCTGTGCACATAAAGACAAAAAAGTTGATTTCACAGTGAATAGAATGCTTTGACTTAAAAGTAGTATACATTTCAATTGTACTCAAAAGTCCTGACTGCAAACCTAATGCAAACACATTTGGTTAACTTCCCAGATGAATATGACTAGGTTTAAAGTTGTTTCATGCCTCAGTTCATCAAGACAAAAAAGTTACTTTCTCAGTACTACTATGCTCTGACATTAAGGAAGTACACATCTGAATTTTACACCAAAGTACTTACTGCAAACTAATGGAAACACCTTAGGTTAACTTCCCACATGATTATGAGTAGTTTGAAAGTTGTTTCATGGCTGTACACATCAACACAAAAAAGTTGTTATCTCAGTGCATGCAATGCTCAGACAATACAAATAGAATACATTTCAATTTTACACCAAAGCACTTACTGCAAACCTAATGGAAACAACTTAGATTAACTTCCCACATGATTCTGAGATGTCTGAAAGTTGTTTCATACCTGTGCACATCAAGACAAAAAAGTTGTTTTCTCAGTGCATGCAATGCTTTTACAATACAAATAGTATACATTTCAATTTTACAGCAAAGCATTTACTGCAGACCTAATGGAAACACCTTAGGTTAACTTCCCACATGATTCTGAGATGTCTGAAAGTTGTTTCATACTTGTGCACATAAAGACAAAAAAGTTGATTTCACAGTGAATAGAATGCTTTGACATAAAAGTAGTATACATTTCAATTTTACAACAAAGTACTTACTGCAAACCTAATGGAAACACTTTAGGTTAACTTTCCACATGATTATGAGTAGTTTGAAAGTTGTTTCATGGCTGTACACATCAACAGAAAAAAGTTGTTATCTCAGTGAATGCAATGCTTAGACAATACAAATAGTGTACATTTCAATTTTACTACAAAGCACTTACTGCAAACCTAATGGAAACACCTTAGGTTAACTTCCCACATGATTCTGAGATGTCTGAAAGTGGTTACGTACCTGTGCACATAAAGACAAAAAAGTTGATTTCACAGTGAATAGAATGCTTTGACATAAAAGTAGTATACATTTCAATTGTACTCAAAAGTCCTGACTGCAAACCTAATGCAAACACATTTGGTTAACTTCCCAGATGAATATGATTAGGTTTAAAGTTGTTTCATGCCTCAGTTCATCAAGACAAAAAAGTTACTTTCTCAGTACTACTATGCTCTGACATTAAGGAAGTACACATCTGAATTTTACACCAAAGTACTTACTGCAAACTAATGGAAACACCTTAGGTTAACTTCCCACATGATTATGAGTAGTTTGAAAGTTGTTTCATGGCTGTACACATCAACACAAAAAAGTTGTTATCTCAGTGCATGCAATGCTTAGACAATACAAATAGTATACATTTCAATTTTACACCAAAGCACTTACTGCAAACCTAATGGAAACACCTTAGGTTAACTTCCCACATGATTCTGAGATGTCTGAAAGTTGTTTCATACTTGTGCACATAAAGACAAAAAAGTTGATTTCACAGTGAATAGAATGCTTTGACATAAAAGTAGTATACATTTCAATTTTACACCAAAGCACTTACTGCAAACCTAATGGAAACAACTTAGATTAACTTCCCACATGATTCTGAGATGTCTGAAAGTTGTTTCATACCTGTGCACATCAAGACAAAAAAGTTGTTTTCTCAGTGCATGCAATGCTTTTACAATACAAATAGTATACATTTCAATTTTACACCAAAGCATTTACTGCAGACCTAATGGAAACACCTTAGGTTAACTTTCCACATGATTATGAGTAGTTTGAAAGTTGTTTCATGGCTGTACACATCAACAGAAAAAAGTTGTTATCTCAGTGAATGCAATGCTTAGACAATACAAATAGTATACATTTCAATTTTACACCAAAGCATTTACTGCAGACCTAATGGAAACACCTTAGGTTAACTTTCCACATGATTATGAGTAGTTTGAAAGTTGTTTCATGGCTGTACACATAAAGACAAAAAAGTTGATTTCACAGTGAATAGAATGCTTTGACATAAAAGTAGTATACATTTCAATTTTACAACAAAGTACTTACTGCAAACCTAATGGAAACACTTTAGGTTAACTTTCCACATGATTATGAGTAGTTTGAAAGTTGTTTCATGGCTGTACACATCAACAGAAAAAAGTTGTTATCTCAGTGAATGCAATGCTTAGACAATACAAATAGTGTACATTTCAATTTTACTACAAAGCACTTACTGCAAACCTAATGGAAACACCTTAGGTTAACTTCCCACATGATTCTGAGATGTCTGAAAGTGGTTACGTACCTGTGCACATAAAGACAAAAAAGTTGATTTCACAGTGAATAGAATGCTTTGACATAAAAGTAGTATACATTTCAATTGTACTCAAAAGTCCTGACTGCAAACCTAATGCAAACACATTTGGTTAACTTCCCAGATGAATATGACTAGGTTTAAAGTTGTTTCATGCCTCAGTTCATCAAGACAAAAAAGTTACTTTCTCAGTACTACTATGCTCTGACATTAAGGAAGTACACATCTGAATTTTACACCAAAGTACTTACTGCAAACTAATGGAAACACCTTAGGTTAACTTCCCACATGATTATGAGTAGTTTGAAAGTTGTTTCATGGCTGTACACATCAACACAAAAAAGTTGTTATCTCAGTGCATGCAATGCTCAGACAATACAAATAGAATACATTTCAATTTTACACCAAAGCACTTACTGCAAACCTAATGGAAACAACTTAGATTAACTTCCCACATGATTCTGAGATGTCTGAAAGTTGTTTCATACCTGTGCACATCAAGACAAAAAAGTTGTTTTCTCAGTGCATGCAATGCTTTTACAATACAAATAGTATACATTTCAATTTTACAGCAAAGCATTTACTGCAGACCTAATGGAAACACCTTAGGTTAACTTCCCACATGATTCTGAGATGTCTGAAAGTTGTTTCATACTTGTGCACATAAAGACAAAAAAGTTGATTTCACAGTGAATAGAATGCTTTGACATAAAAGTAGTATACATTTCAATTTTACAACAAAGTACTTACTGCAAACCTAATGGAAACACTTTAGGTTAACTTTCCACATGATTATGAGTAGTTTGAAAGTTGTTTCATGGCTGTACACATCAACAGAAAAAAGTTGTTATCTCAGTGAATGCAATGCTTAGACAATACAAATAGTGTACATTTCAATTTTACTACAAAGCACTTACTGCAAACCTAATGGAAACACCTTAGGTTAACTTCCCACATGATTCTGAGATGTCTGAAAGTGGTTACGTACCTGTGCACATAAAGACAAAAAAGTTGATTTCACAGTGAATAGAATGCTTTGACATAAAAGTAGTATACATTTCAATTGTACTCAAAAGTCCTGACTGCAAACCTAATGCAAACACATTTGGTTAACTTCCCAGATGAATATGACTAGGTTTAAAGTTGTTTCATGCCTCAGTTCATCAAGACAAAAAAGTTACTTTCTCAGTACTACTATGCTCTGACATTAAGGAAGTACACATCTGAATTTTACACCAAAGTACTTACTGCAAACTAATGGAAACACCTTAGGTTAACTTCCCACATGATTATGAGTAGTTTGAAAGTTGTTTCATGGCTGTACACATCAACACAAAAAAGTTGTTATCTCAGTGCATGCAATGCTCAGACAATACAAATAGAATACATTTCAATTTTACACCAAAGCACTTACTGCAAACCTAATGGAAACAACTTAGATTAACTTCCCACATGATTCTGAGATGTCTGAAAGTTGTTTCATACCTGTGCACATCAAGACAAAAAAGTTGTTTTCTCAGTGCATGCAATGCTTTTACAATACAAATAGTATACATTTCAATTTTACACCAAAGCATTTACTGCAGACCTAATGGAAACACCTTAGGTTAACTTTCCACATGATTATGAGTAGTTTGAAAGTTGTTTCATGGCTGTACACATCAACAGAAAAAAGTTGTTATCTCAGTGAATGCAATGCTTAGACAATACAAATAGTATACATTTCAATTTTACACCAAAGCATTTACTGCAGACCTAATGGAAACACCTTAGGTTAACTTTCCACATGATTATGAGTAGTTTGAAAGTTGTTTCATGGCTGTACACATAAAGACAAAAAAGTTGATTTCACGGTGAATAGAATGCTTTGACATAAAAGTAGTAAACATTTCAATTTTACAACAAAGCACTTACTGCAAACCTAATGGAAACACCTTAGGTTAACTTTCCACATGATTATGAGTAGTTTGAAAGTTGTTTCATGGCTGTACACATCAACAGAAAAAAGTTGTTATCTCAGTGAATGCAATGCTTAGACAATACAAATAGTGTACATTTCAATTTTACTACAAAGCACTTACTGCAAACCTAATGGAAACACCTTAGGTTAACTTCCCACATGATTCTGAGATGTCTGAAAGTTGTTACATACCTGTGCACATAAAGACAAAAAAGTTGATTTCACAGTGAATAGAATGCTTTGACATAAAAGTAGTATACATTTCAATTGTACTCAAAAGTCCTGACTGCAAACCTAATGCAAACACATTTGGTTAACTTCCCAGATGAATATGATTAGGTTTAAAGTTGTTTCATGCCTCAGTTCATCAAGACAAAAAAGTTACTTTCTCAGTACTACTATGCTCTGACATTAAGGAAGTACACATCTGAATTTTACACCAAAGTACTTACTGCAAACTAATGGAAACACCTTAGGTTAACTTCCCACATGATTATGAGTAGTTTGAAAGTTGTTTCATGGCTGTACACATCAACACAAAAAAGTTGTTATCTCAGTGCATGCAATGCTTAGACAATACAAATAGTATACATTTCAATTTTACACCAAAGCACTTACTGCAAACCTAATGGAAACACCTTAGGTTAACTTCCCACATGATTCTGAGATGTCTGAAAGTTGTTTCATACTTGTGCACATAAAGACAAAAAAGTTGATTTCACAGTGAATAGAATGCTTTGACATAAAAGTAGTATACATTTCAATTTTACACCAAAGCACTTACTGCAAACCTAATGGAAACAACTTAGATTAACTTCCCACATGATTCTGAGATGTCTGAAAGTTGTTTCATACCTGTGCACATCAAGACAAAAAAGTTGTTTTCTCAGTGCATGCAATGCTTTTACAATACAAATAGTATACATTTCAATTTTACACCAAAGCATTTACTGCAGACCTAATGGAAACACCTTAGGTTAACTTTCCACATGATTATGAGTAGTTTGAAAGTTGTTTCATGGCTGTACACATCAACAGAAAAAAGTTGTTATCTCAGTGAATGCAATGCTTAGACAATACAAATAGTATACATTTCAATTTTACACCAAAGCATTTACTGCAGACCTAATGGAAACACCTTAGGTTAACTTTCCACATGATTATGAGTAGTTTGAAAGTTGTTTCATGGCTGTACACATAAAGACAAAAAAGTTGATTTCACGGTGAATAGAATGCTTTGACATAAAAGTAGTAAACATTTCAATTTTACAACAAAGTACTTACTGCAAACCTAATGGAAACACTTTAGGTTAACTTTCCACATGATTATGAGTAGTTTGAAAGTTGTTTTATGGCTGCACACATCAAAACAAAAAAGTTGTAATCTCAGTGCATGCAATGCTTAGACAATACAAATAGTATACATTTCAATTTTACACCAAAGCACTTACTGCAAACCTAATGGAAACACCTTAGGTTAACTTCCCACATGATTCTGAGATGTCTGAAAGTTGTTTCATACTTGTGCACATAAAGACAAAAAAGTTGATTTCACAGTGAATAGAATGCTTTGACATAAAAGTAGTATACATTTCAATTTTACAACAAAGTACTTACTGCAAACCTAATGGAAACACTTTAGGTTAACTTTCCACATGATTATGAGTAGTTTGAAAGTTGTTTCATGGCTGTACACATCAACACAAAAAAGTTGTTATCTCAGTGCATGCAATGCTTAGACAATACAAATAGTGTACATTTCAATTTTACACCAAAACACTTACTACAAACCTAATGGAAACACTTTAGGTTAACTTCCCACATGATTCTGAGATGTCTGAAAGTTGTTACATACCTGTGCACATCAAGACAAAAAAGTTGATTTCAGAGTGAATAGAATGCTTTGACATAAAAGTAGTATACATTTCAATTGTACTCAAAAGTCCTGACTGCAAACCTAATGCAAACACATTTGGTTAACTTCCCAGATGAATATGACTAGGTTTAAAGTTGTTTCATGCCTCAGTTCATCAAGACAAAAAAGTTACTTTCTCAGTACTACTATGCTCTGACATTAAGGAAGTACACATCTGAATTTTACACCAAAGTACTTACTGCAAACTAATGGAAACACCTTAGGTTAACTTCCCACATGATTATGAGTAGTTTGAAAGTTGTTTCATGGCTGTACACATCAACACAAAAAAGTTGTTATCTCAGTGCATGCAATGCTTAGACAATACAAATAGTATACATTTCAATTTTACACCAAAGCACTTACTGCAAACCTAATGGAAACACCTTAGGTTAACTTCCCACATGATTCTGAGATGTCTGAAAGTTGTTTCATACTTGTGCACATAAAGACAAAAAAGTTGATTTCACAGTGAATAGAATGCTTTGACATAAAAGTAGTATACATTTCAATTTTACAACAAAGTACTTACTGCAAACCTAATGGAAACACTTTAGGTTAACTTTCCACATGATTATGAGTAGTTTGAAAGTTGTTTCATGGCTGTACACATCAACACAAAAAAGTTGTTATCTCAGTGCATGCAATGCTTAGACAATACAAATAGTGTACATTTCAATTTTACACCAAAGCACTTACTGCAAACCTAATGGAAACACTTTAGGTTAACTTCCCACATGATTCTGAGATGTCTGAAAGTTGTTACATACCTGTGCACATAAAGACAAAAAAGTTGATTTCACAGTGAATAGAATGCTTTGACATAAAAGTAGTATACATTTCAATTGTACTCAAAAGTCCTGACTGCAAACCTAATGCAAACACATTTGGTTAACTTCCCAGATGAATATGACTAGGTTTAAAGTTGTTTCATGCCTCAGTTCATCAAGACAAAAAAGTTACTTTCTCAGTACTACTATGCTCTGACATTAAGGAAGTACACATCTGAATTTTACACCAAAGTACTTACTGCAAACTAATGGAAACACCTTAGGTTAACTTCCCACATGATTATGAGTAGTTTGAAAGTTGTTTCATGGCTGTACACATCAACACAAAAAAGTTGTTATCTCAGTGCATGCAATGCTCAGACAATACAAATAGAATACATTTCAATTTTACACCAAAGCACTTACTGCAAACCTAATGGAAACAACTTAGATTAACTTCCCACATGATTCTGAGATGTCTGAAAGTTGTTTCATACCTGTGCACATCAAGACAAAAAAGTTGTTTTCTCAGTGCATGCAATGCTTTTACAATACAAATAGTATACATTTCAATTTTACAGCAAAGCATTTACTGCAGACCTAATGGAAACACCTTAGGTTAACTTTCCACATGATTATGAGTAGTTTGAAAGTTGTTTCATGGCTGTACACATCAACAGAAAAAAGTTGTTATCTCAGTGAATGCAATGCTTAGACAATACAAATAGTATACATTTCAATTTTACACCAAAGCATTTACTGCAGACCTAATGGAAACACCTTAGGTTAACTTTCCACATGATTATGAGTACTTTGAAAGTTGTTTCATGGCTGTACACATAAAGACAAAAAAGTTGATTTCACGGTGAATAGAATGCTTTGACATAAAAGTAGTAAACATTTCAATTTTACAACAAAGCACTTACTGCAAACCTAATGGAAACACCTTAGGTTAACTTTCCACATGATTATGAGTAGTTTGAAAGTTGTTTCATGGCTGTACACATCAACAGAAAAAAGTTGTTATCTCAGTGAATGCAATGCTTAGACAATACAAATAGTGTACATTTCAATTTTACTACAAAGCACTTACTGCAAACCTAATGGAAACACCTTAGGTTAACTTCCCACATGATTCTGAGATGTCTGAAAGTTGTTACATACCTGTGCACATAAAGACAAAAAAGTTGATTTCACAGTGAATAGAATGCTTTGACATAAAAGTAGTATACATTTCAATTGTACTCAAAAGTCCTGACTGCAAACCTAATGCAAACACATTTGGTTAACTTCCCAGATGAATATGATTAGGTTTAAAGTTGTTTCATGCCTCAGTTCATCAAGACAAAAAAGTTACTTTCTCAGTACTACTATGCTCTGACATTAAGGAAGTACACATCTGAATTTTACACCAAAGTACTTACTGCAAACTAATGGAAACACCTTAGGTTAACTTCCCACATGATTATGAGTAGTTTGAAAGTTGTTTCATGGCTGTACACATCAACACAAAAAAGTTGTTATCTCAGTGCATGCAATGCTTAGACAATACAAATAGTATACATTTCAATTTTACACCAAAGCACTTACTGCAAACCTAATGGAAACACCTTAGGTTAACTTCCCACATGATTCTGAGATGTCTGAAAGTTGTTTCATACTTGTGCACATAAAGACAAAAAAGTTGATTTCACAGTGAATAGAATGCTTTGACATAAAAGTAGTATACATTTCAATTTTACACCAAAGCACTTACTGCAAACCTAATGGAAACAACTTAGATTAACTTCCCACATGATTCTGAGATGTCTGAAAGTTGTTTCATACCTGTGCACATCAAGACAAAAAAGTTGTTTTCTCAGTGCATGCAATGCTTTTACAATACAAATAGTATACATTTCAATTTTACACCAAAGCATTTACTGCAGACCTAATGGAAACACCTTAGGTTAACTTTCCACATGATTATGAGTAGTTTGAAAGTTGTTTCATGGCTGTACACATCAACAGAAAAAAGTTGTTATCTCAGTGAATGCAATGCTTAGACAATACAAATAGTATACATTTCAATTTTACACCAAAGCATTTACTGCAGACCTAATGGAAACACCTTAGGTTAACTTTCCACATGATTATGAGTAGTTTGAAAGTTGTTTCATGGCTGTACACATAAAGACAAAAAAGTTGATTTCACGGTGAATAGAATGCTTTGACATAAAAGTAGTAAACATTTCAATTTTACAACAAAGTACTTACTGCAAACCTAATGGAAACACTTTAGGTTAACTTTCCACATGATTATGAGTAGTTTGAAAGTTGTTTTATGGCTGCACACATCAAAACAAAAAAGTTGTAATCTCAGTGCATGCAATGCTTAGACAATACAAATAGTATACATTTCAATTTTACACCAAAGCACTTACTGCAAACCTAATGGAAACACCTTAGGTTAACTTCCCACATGATTCTGAGATGTCTGAAAGTTGTTTCATACTTGTGCACATAAAGACAAAAAAGTTGATTTCACAGTGAATAGAATGCTTTGACATAAAAGTAGTATACATTTCAATTTTACAACAAAGTACTTACTGCAAACCTAATGGAAACACTTTAGGTTAACTTTCCACATGATTATGAGTAGTTTGAAAGTTGTTTCATGGCTGTACACATCAACACAAAAAAGTTGTTATCTCAGTGCATGCAATGCTTAGACAATACAAATAGTGTACATTTCAATTTTACACCAAAACACTTACTACAAACCTAATGGAAACACTTTAGGTTAACTTCCCACATGATTCTGAGATGTCTGAAAGTTGTTACATACCTGTGCACATCAAGACAAAAAAGTTGATTTCAGAGTGAATAGAATGCTTTGACATAAAAGTAGTATACATTTCAATTGTACTCAAAAGTCCTGACTGCAAACCTAATGCAAACACATTTGGTTAACTTCCCAGATGAATATGACTAGGTTTAAAGTTGTTTCATGCCTCAGTTCATCAAGACAAAAAAGTTACTTTCTCAGTACTACTATGCTCTGACATTAAGGAAGTACACATCTGAATTTTACACCAAAGTACTTACTGCAAACTAATGGAAACACCTTAGGTTAACTTCCCACATGATTATGAGTAGTTTGAAAGTTGTTTCATGGCTGTACACATCAACACAAAAAAGTTGTTATCTCAGTGCATGCAATGCTTAGACAACACAAATAGTATACATTTCAATTTTACACCAAAGCACTTACTGCAAACCTAATGGAAACACCTTAGGTTAACTTCCCACATGATTCTGAGATGTCTGAAAGTTGTTTCATACTTGTGCACACAAAGACAAAAAAGTTGATTTCACAGTGAATAGAATGCTTTGACATAAAAGTAGTATACATTTCAATTTTACACCAAAGCACTTACTGCAAACCTAATGGAAACAACTTAGATTAACTTCCCACATGATTCTGAGATGTCTGAAAGTTGTTTCATACCTGTGCACATCAAGACAAAAAAGTTGTTTTCTCAGTGCATGCAATGCTTTTACAATACAAATAGTATACATTTCAATTTTACACCAAAGCATTTACTGCAGACCTAATGGAAACACCTTAGGTTAACTTTCCACATGATTATGAGTAGTTTGAAAGTTGTTTCATGGCTGTACACATCAACAGAAAAAAGTTGTTATCTCAGTGAATGCAATGCTTAGACAATACAAATAGTGTACATTTCAATTTTACTACAAAGCACTTACTGCAAACCTAATGGAAACACCTTAGGTTAACTTCCCACATGATTCTGAGATGTCTGAAAGTGGTTACGTACCTGTGCACATAAAGACAAAAAAGTTGATTTCACAGTGAATAGAATGCTTTGACATAAAAGTAGTATACATTTCAATTGTACTCAAAAGTCCTGACTGCAAACCTAATGCAAACACATTTGGTTAACTTCCCAGATGAATATGACTAGGTTTAAAGTTGTTTCATGCCTCAGTTCATCAAGACAAAAAAGTTACTTTCTCAGTACTACTATGCTCTGACATTAAGGAAGTACACATCTGAATTTTACACCAAAGTACTTACTGCAAACTAATGGAAACACCTTAGGTTAACTTCCCACATGATTATGAGTAGTTTGAAAGTTGTTTCATGGCTGTACACATCAACACAAAAAAGTTGTTATCTCAGTGCATGCAATGCTCAGACAATACAAATAGAATACATTTCAATTTTACACCAAAGCACTTACTGCAAACCTAATGGAAACAACTTAGATTAACTTCCCACATGATTCTGAGATGTCTGAAAGTTGTTTCATACCTGTGCACATCAAGACAAAAAAGTTGTTTTCTCAGTGCATGCAATGCTTTTACAATACAAATAGTATACATTTCAATTTTACAGCAAAGCATTTACTGCAGACCTAATGGAAACACCTTAGGTTAACTTCCCACATGATTCTGAGATGTCTGAAAGTTGTTTCATACTTGTGCACATAAAGACAAAAAAGTTGATTTCACAGTGAATAGAATGCTTTGACATAAAAGTAGTATACATTTCAATTTTACAACAAAGTACTTACTGCAAACCTAAAGGAAACACTTTAGGTTAACTTTCCACATGATTATGAGTAGTTTGAAAGTTGTTTCATGGCTGTACACATCAACAGAAAAAAGTTGTTATCTCAGTGAATGCAATGCTTAGACAATACAAATAGTGTACATTTCAATTTTACTACAAAGCACTTACTGCAAACCTAATGGAAACACCTTAGGTTAACTTCCCACATGATTCTGAGATGTCTGAAAGTGGTTACGTACCTGTGCACATAAAGACAAAAAAGTTGATTTCACAGTGAATAGAATGCTTTGACATAAAAGTAGTATACATTTCAATTGTACTCAAAAGTCCTGACTGCAAACCTAATGCAAACACATTTGGTTAACTTCCCAGATGAATATGACTAGGTTTAAAGTTGTTTCATGCCTCAGTTCATCAAGACAAAAAAGTTACTTTCTCAGTACTACTATGCTCTGACATTAAGGAAGTACACATCTGAATTTTACACCAAAGTACTTACTGCAAACTAATGGAAACACCTTAGGTTAACTTCCCACATGATTATGAGTAGTTTGAAAGTTGTTTCATGGCTGTACACATCAACACAAAAAAGTTGTTATCTCAGTGCATGCAATGCTCAGACAATACAAATAGAATACATTTCAATTTTACACCAAAGCACTTACTGCAAACCTAATGGAAACAACTTAGATTAACTTCCCACATGATTCTGAGATGTCTGAAAGTTGTTTCATACCTGTGCACATCAAGACAAAAAAGTTGTTTTCTCAGTGCATGCAATGCTTTTACAATACAAATAGTATACATTTCAATTTTACAGCAAAGCATTTACTGCAGACCTAATGGAAACACCTTAGGTTAACTTTCCACATGATTATGAGTAGTTTGAAAGTTGTTTCATGGCTGTACACATCAACAGAAAAAAGTTGTTATCTCAGTGAATGCAATGCTTAGACAATACAAATAGTATACATTTCAATTTTACACCAAAGCATTTACTGCAGACCTAATGGAAACACCTTAGGTTAACTTTCCACATGATTATGAGTAGTTTGAAAGTTGTTTCATGGCTGTACACATAAAGACAAAAAAGTTGATTTCACGGTGAATAGAATGCTTTGACATAAAAGTAGTAAACATTTCAATTTTACAACAAAGCACTTACTGCAAACCTAATGGAAACACCTTAGGTTAACTTTCCACATGATTATGAGTAGTTTGAAAGTTGTTTCATGGCTGTACACATCAACAGAAAAAAGTTGTTATCTCAGTGAATGCAATGCTTAGACAATACAAATAGTGTACATTTCAATTTTACTACAAAGCACTTACTGCAAACCTAATGGAAACACCTTAGGTTAACTTCCCACATGATTCTGAGATGTCTGAAAGTTGTTACATACCTGTGCACATAAAGACAAAAAAGTTGATTTCACAGTGAATAGAATGCTTTGACATAAAAGTAGTATACATTTCAATTGTACTCAAAAGTCCTGACTGCAAACCTAATGCAAACACATTTGGTTAACTTCCCAGATGAATATGATTAGGTTTAAAGTTGTTTCATGCCTCAGTTCATCAAGACAAAAAAGTTACTTTCTCAGTACTACTATGCTCTGACATTAAGGAAGTACACATCTGAATTTTACACCAAAGTACTTACTGCAAACTAATGGAAACACCTTAGGTTAACTTCCCACATGATTATGAGTAGTTTGAAAGTTGTTTCATGGCTGTACACATCAACACAAAAAAGTTGTTATCTCAGTGCATGCAATGCTTAGACAATACAAATAGTATACATTTCAATTTTACACCAAAGCACTTACTGCAAACCTAATGGAAACACCTTAGGTTAACTTCCCACATGATTCTGAGATGTCTGAAAGTTGTTTCATACTTGTGCACATAAAGACAAAAAAGTTGATTTCACAGTGAATAGAATGCTTTGACATAAATGTAGTATACATTTCAATTTTACACCAAAGCACTTACTGCAAACCTAATGGAAACAACTTAGATTAACTTCCCACATGATTCTGAGATGTCTGAAAGTTGTTTCATACCTGTGCACATCAAGACAAAAAAGTTGTTTTCTCAGTGCATGCAATGCTTTTACAATACAAATAGTATACATTTCAATTTTACACCAAAGCATTTACTGCAGACCTAATGGAAACACCTTAGGTTAACTTTCCACATGATTATGAGTAGTTTGAAAGTTGTTTCATGGCTGTACACATCAACAGAAAAAAGTTGTTATCTCAGTGAATGCAATGCTTAGACAATACAAATAGTATACATTTCAATTTTACACCAAAGCATTTACTGCAGACCTAATGGAAACACCTTAGGTTAACTTTCCACATGATTATGAGTAGTTTGAAAGTTGTTTCATGGCTGTACACATAAAGACAAAAAAGTTGATTTCACAGTGAATAGAATGCTTTGACATAAAAGTAGTATACATTTCAATTTTACAACAAAGTACTTACTGCAAACCTAATGGAAACACTTTAGGTTAACTTTCCACATGATTATGAGTAGTTTGAAAGTTGTTTCATGGCTGTACACATCAACAGAAAACAGTTGTTATCTCAGTGAATGCAATGCTTAGACAATACAAATAGTGTACATTTCAATTTTACTACAAAGCACTTACTGCAAACCTAATGGAAACACCTTAGGTTAACTTCCCACATGATTCTGAGATGTCTGAAAGTGGTTACGTACCTGTGCACATAAAGACAAAAAAGTTGATTTCACAGTGAATAGAATGCTTTGACTTAAAAGTAGTATACATTTCAATTGTACTCAAAAGTCCTGACTGCAAACCTAATGCAAACACATTTGGTTAACTTCCCAGATGAATATGACTAGGTTTAAAGTTGTTTCATGCCTCAGTTCATCAAGACAAAAAAGTTACTTTCTCAGTACTACTATGCTCTGACATTAAGGAAGTACACATCTGAATTTTACACCAAAGTACTTACTGCAAACTAATGGAAACACCTTAGGTTAACTTCCCACATGATTATGAGTAGTTTGAAAGTTGTTTCATGGCTGTACACATCAACACAAAAAAGTTGTTATCTCAGTGCATGCAATGCTCAGACAATACAAATAGAATACATTTCAATTTTACACCAAAGCACTTACTGCAAACCTAATGGAAACAACTTAGATTAACTTCCCACATGATTCTGAGATGTCTGAAAGTTGTTTCATACCTGTGCACATCAAGACAAAAAAGTTGTTTTCTCAGTGCATGCAATGCTTTTACAATACAAATAGTATACATTTCAATTTTACAGCAAAGCATTTACTGCAGACCTAATGGAAACACCTTAGGTTAACTTCCCACATGATTCTGAGATGTCTGAAAGTTGTTTCATACTTGTGCACATAAAGACAAAAAAGTTGATTTCACAGTGAATAGAATGCTTTGACATAAAAGTAGTATACATTTCAATTTTACAACAAAGTACTTACTGCAAACCTAATGGAAACACTTTAGGTTAACTTTCCACATGATTATGAGTAGTTTGAAAGTTGTTTCATGGCTGTACACATCAACAGAAAAAAGTTGTTATCTCAGTGAATGCAATGCTTAGACAATACAAATAGTGTACATTTCAATTTTACTACAAAGCACTTACTGCAAACCTAATGGAAACACCTTAGGTTAACTTCCCACATGATTCTGAGATGTCTGAAAGTGGTTACGTACCTGTGCACATAAAGACAAAAAAGTTGATTTCACAGTGAATAGAATGCTTTGACATAAAAGTAGTATACATTTCAATTGTACTCAAAAGTCCTGACTGCAAACCTAATGCAAACACATTTGGTTAACTTCCCAGATGAATATGATTAGGTTTAAAGTTGTTTCATGCCTCAGTTCATCAAGACAAAAAAGTTACTTTCTCAGTACTACTATGCTCTGACATTAAGGAAGTACACATCTGAATTTTACACCAAAGTACTTACTGCAAACTAATGGAAACACCTTAGGTTAACTTCCCACATGATTATGAGTAGTTTGAAAGTTGTTTCATGGCTGTACACATCAACACAAAAAAGTTGTTATCTCAGTGCATGCAATGCTTAGACAATACAAATAGTATACATTTCAATTTTACACCAAAGCACTTACTGCAAACCTAATGGAAACACCTTAGGTTAACTTCCCACATGATTCTGAGATGTCTGAAAGTTGTTTCATACTTGTGCACATAAAGACAAAAAAGTTGATTTCACAGTGAATAGAATGCTTTGACATAAAAGTAGTATACATTTCAATTTTACACCAAAGCACTTACTGCAAACCTAATGGAAACAACTTAGATTAACTTCCCACATGATTCTGAGATGTCTGAAAGTTGTTTCATACCTGTGCACATCAAGACAAAAAAGTTGTTTTCTCAGTGCATGCAATGCTTTTACAATACAAATAGTATACATTTCAATTTTACACCAAAGCATTTACT
This sequence comes from Mobula birostris, assembly GCF_030028105.1. Classification (NCBI taxonomy): domain Eukaryota; kingdom Metazoa; phylum Chordata; class Chondrichthyes; order Myliobatiformes; family Myliobatidae; genus Mobula; species Mobula birostris. The sequence goes on from NW_027278364.1 coordinate 131,326, forward strand.
GCAGACCTAATGGAAACACCTTAGGTTAACTTTCCACATGATTATGAGTAGTTTGAAAGTTGTTTCATGGCTGTACACATCAACAGAAAAAAGTTGTTATCTCAGTGAATGCAATGCTTAGACAATACAAATAGTATACATTTCAATTTTACACCAAAGCATTTACTGCAGACCTAATGGAAACACCTTAGGTTAACTTTCCACATGATTATGAGTAGTTTGAAAGTTGTTTCATGGCTGTACACATAAAGACAAAAAAGTTGATTTCACAGTGAATAGAATGCTTTGACATAAAAGTAGTATACATTTCAATTTTACAACAAAGTACTTACTGCAAACCTAATGGAAACACTTTAGGTTAACTTTCCACATGATTATGAGTAGTTTGAAAGTTGTTTCATGGCTGTACACATCAACAGAAAAAAGTTGTTATCTCAGTGAATGCAATGCTTAGACAATACAAATAGTGTACATTTCAATTTTACTACAAAGCACTTACTGCAAACCTAATGGAAACACCTTAGGTTAACTTCCCACATGATTCTGAGATGTCTGAAAGTGGTTACGTACCTGTGCACATAAAGACAAAAAAGTTGATTTCACAGTGAATAGAATGCTTTGACATAAAAGTAGTATACATTTCAATTGTACTCAAAAGTCCTGACTGCAAACCTAATGCAAACACATTTGGTTAACTTCCCAGATGAATATGACTAGGTTTAAAGTTGTTTCATGCCTCAGTTCATCAAGACAAAAAAGTTACTTTCTCAGTACTACTATGCTCTGACATTAAGGAAGTACACATCTGAATTTTACACCAAAGTACTTACTGCAAACTAATGGAAACACCTTAGGTTAACTTCCCACATGATTATGAGTAGTTTGAAAGTTGTTTCATGGCTGTACACATCAACACAAAAAAGTTGTTATCTCAGTGCATGCAATGCTCAGACAATACAAATAGAATACATTTCAATTTTACACCAAAGCACTTACTGCAAACCTAATGGAAACAACTTAGATTAACTTCCCACATGATTCTGAGATGTCTGAAAGTTGTTTCATACCTGTGCACATCAAGACAAAAAAGTTGTTTTCTCAGTGCATGCAATGCTTTTACAATACAAATAGTATACATTTCAATTTTACAGCAAAGCATTTACTGCAGACCTAATGGAAACACCTTAGGTTAACTTCCCACATGATTCTGAGATGTCTGAAAGTTGTTTCATACTTGTGCACATAAAGACAAAAAAGTTGATTTCACAGTGAATAGAATGCTTTGACATAAAAGTAGTATACATTTCAATTTTACAACAAAGTACTTACTGCAAACCTAATGGAAACACTTTAGGTTAACTTTCCACATGATTATGAGTAGTTTGAAAGTTGTTTCATGGCTGTACACATCAACAGAAAAAAGTTGTTATCTCAGTGAATGCAATGCTTAGACAATACAAATAGTGTACATTTCAATTTTACTACAAAGCACTTACTGCAAACCTAATGGAAACACCTTAGGTTAACTTCCCACATGATTCTGAGATGTCTGAAAGTGGTTACGTACCTGTGCACATAAAGACAAAAAAGTTGATTTCACAGTGAATAGAATGCTTTGACATAAAAGTAGTATACATTTCAATTGTACTCAAAAGTCCTGACTGCAAACCTAATGCAAACACATTTGGTTAACTTCCCAGATGAATATGACTAGGTTTAAAGTTGTTTCATGCCTCAGTTCATCAAGACAAAAAAGTTACTTTCTCAGTACTACTATGCTCTGACATTAAGGAAGTACACATCTGAATTTTACACCAAAGTACTTACTGCAAACTAATGGAAACACCTTAGGTTAACTTCCCACATGATTATGAGTAGTTTGAAAGTTGTTTCATGGCTGTACACATCAACACAAAAAAGTTGTTATCTCAGTGCATGCAATGCTCAGACAATACAAATAGAATACATTTCAATTTTACACCAAAGCACTTACTGCAAACCTAATGGAAACAACTTAGATTAACTTCCCACATGATTCTGAGATGTCTGAAAGTTGTTTCATACCTGTGCACATCAAGACAAAAAAGTTGTTTTCTCAGTGCATGCAATGCTTTTACAATACAAATAGTATACATTTCAATTTTACACCAAAGCATTTACTGCAGACCTAATGGAAACACCTTAGGTTAACTTTCCACATGATTATGAGTAGTTTGAAAGTTGTTTCATGGCTGTACACATCAACAGAAAAAAGTTGTTATCACAGTGAATGCAATGCTTAGACAATACAAATAGTATACATTTCAATTTTACACCAAAGCATTTACTGCAGACCTAATGGAAACACCTTAGGTTAACTTTCCACATGATTATGAGTAGTTTGAAAGTTGTTTCATGGCTGTACACATAAAGACAAAAAAGTTGATTTCACGGTGAATAGAATGCTTTGACATAAAAGTAGTAAACATTTCAATTTTACAACAAAGCACTTACTGCAAACCTAATGGAAACACCTTAGGTTAACTTTCCACATGATTATGAGTAGTTTGAAAGTTGTTTCATGGCTGTACACATCAACAGAAAAAAGTTGTTATCTCAGTGAATGCAATGCTTAGACAATACAAATAGTGTACATTTCAATTTTACTACAAAGCACTTACTGCAAACCTAATGGAAACACCTTAGGTTAACTTCCCACATGATTCTGAGATGTCTGAAAGTTGTTACATACCTGTGCACATAAAGACAAAAAAGTTGATTTCACAGTGAATAGAATGCTTTGACATAAAAGTAGTATACATTTCAATTGTACTCAAAAGTCCTGACTGCAAACCTAATGCAAACACATTTGGTTAACTTCCCAGATGAATATGATTAGGTTTAAAGTTGTTTCATGCCTCAGTTCATCAAGACAAAAAAGTTACTTTCTCAGTACTACTATGCTCTGACATTAAGGAAGTACACATCTGAATTTTACACCAAAGTACTTACTGCAAACTAATGGAAACACCTTAGGTTAACTTCCCACATGATTATGAGTAGTTTGAAAGTTGTTTCATGGCTGTACACATCAACACAAAAAAGTTGTTATCTCAGTGCATGCAATGCTTAGACAATACAAATAGTATACATTTCAATTTTACACCAAAGCACTTACTGCAAACCTAATGGAAACACCTTAGGTTAACTTCCCACATGATTCTGAGATGTCTGAAAGTTGTTTCATACTTGTGCACATAAAGACAAAAAAGTTGATTTCACAGTGAATAGAATGCTTTGACATAAAAGTAGTATACATTTCAATTTTACACCAAAGCACTTACTGCAAACCTAATGGAAACAACTTAGATTAACTTCCCACATGATTCTGAGATGTCTGAAAGTTGTTTCATACCTGTGCACATCAAGACAAAAAAGTTGTTTTCTCAGTGCATGCAATGCTTTTACAATACAAATAGTATACATTTCAATTTTACACCAAAGCATTTACTGCAGACCTAATGGAAACACCTTAGGTTAACTTTCCACATGATTATGAGTAGTTTGAAAGTTGTTTCATGGCTGTACACATCAACAGAAAAAAGTTGTTATCTCAGTGAATGCAATGCTTAGACAATACAAATAGTATACATTTCAATTTTACACCAAAGCATTTACTGCAGACCTAATGGAAACACCTTAGGTTAACTTTCCACATGATTATGAGTAGTTTGAAAGTTGTTTCATGGCTGTACACATAAAGACAAAAAAGTTGATTTCACGGTGAATAGAATGCTTTGACATAAAAGTAGTAAACATTTCAATTTTACAACAAAGTACTTACTGCAAACCTAATGGAAACACTTTAGGTTAACTTTCCACATGATTATGAGTAGTTTGAAAGTTGTTTTATGGCTGCACACATCAAAACAAAAAAGTTGTAATCTCAGTGCATGCAATGCTTAGACAATACAAATAGTATACATTTCAATTTTACAGCAAAGCATTTACTGCAGACCTAATGGAAACACCTTAGGTTAACTTCCCACATGATTCTGAGATGTCTGAAAGTTGTTTCATACTTGTGCACATAAAGACAAAAAAGTTGATTTCACAGTGAATAGAATGCTTTGACATAAAAGTAGTATACATTTCAATTTTACAACAAAGTACTTACTGCAAACCTAATGGAAACACTTTAGGTTAACTTTCCACATGATTATGAGTAGTTTGAAAGTTGTTTCATGGCTGTACACATCAACAGAAAAAAGTTGTTATCTCAGTGAATGCAATGCTTAGACAATACAAATAGTGTACATTTCAATTTTACTACAAAGCACTTACTGCAAACCTAATGGAAACACCTTAGGTTAACTTCCCACATGATTCTGAGATGTCTGAAAGTGGTTACGTACCTGTGCACATAAAGACAAAAAAGTTGATTTCACAGTGAATAGAATGCTTTGACATAAAAGTAGTATACATTTCAATTGTACTCAAAAGTCCTGACTGCAAACCTAATGCAAACACATTTGGTTAACTTCCCAGATGAATATGACTAGGTTTAAAGTTGTTTCATGCCTCAGTTCATCAAGACAAAAAAGTTACTTTCTCAGTACTACTATGCTCTGACATTAAGGAAGTACACATCTGAATTTTACACCAAAGTACTTACTGCAAACTAATGGAAACACCTTAGGTTAACTTCCCACATGATTATGAGTAGTTTGAAAGTTGTTTCATGGCTGTACACATCAACACAAAAAAGTTGTTATCTCAGTGCATGCAATGCTCAGACAATACAAATAGAATACATTTCAATTTTACACCAAAGCACTTACTGCAAACCTAATGGAAACAACTTAGATTAACTTCCCACATGATTCTGAGATGTCTGAAAGTTGTTTCATACCTGTGCACATCAAGACAAAAAAGTTGTTTTCTCAGTGCATGCAATGCTTTTACAATACAAATAGTATACATTTCAATTTTACACCAAAGCATTTACTGCAGACCTAATGGAAACACCTTAGGTTAACTTTCCACATGATTATGAGTAGTTTGAAAGTTGTTTCATGGCTGTACACATCAACAGAAAAAAGTTGTTATCACAGTGAATGCAATGCTTAGACAATACAAATAGTATACATTTCAATTTTACACCAAAGCATTTACTGCAGACCTAATGGAAACACCTTAGGTTAACTTTCCACATGATTATGAGTAGTTTGAAAGTTGTTTCATGGCTGTACACATAAAGACAAAAAAGTTGATTTCACGGTGAATAGAATGCTTTGACATAAAAGTAGTAAACATTTCAATTTTACAACAAAGCACTTACTGCAAACCTAATGGAAACACCTTAGGTTAACTTTCCACATGATTATGAGTAGTTTGAAAGTTGTTTCATGGCTGTACACATCAACAGAAAAAAGTTGTTATCTCAGTGAATGCAATGCTTAGACAATACAAATAGTGTACATTTCAATTTTACTACAAAGCACTTACTGCAAACCTAATGGAAACACCTTAGGTTAACTTCCCACATGATTCTGAGATGTCTGAAAGTTGTTACATACCTGTGCACATAAAGACAAAAAAGTTGATTTCACAGTGAATAGAATGCTATGACATAAAAGTAGTATACATTTCAATTGTACTCAAAAGTCCTGACTGCAAACCTAATGCAAACACATTTGGTTAACTTCCCAGATGAATATGATTAGGTTTAAAGTTGTTTCATGCCTCAGTTCATCAAGACAAAAAAGTTACTTTCTCAGTACTACTATGCTCTGACATTAAGGAAGTACACATCTGAATTTTACACCAAAGTACTTACTGCAAACTAATGGAAACACCTTAGGTTAACTTCCCACATGATTATGAGTAGTTTGAAAGTTGTTTCATGGCTGTACACATCAACACAAAAAAGTTGTTATCTCAGTGCATGCAATGCTTAGACAATACAAATAGTATACATTTCAATTTTACACCAAAGCACTTACTGCAAACCTAATGGAAACACCTTAGGTTAACTTCCCACATGATTCTGAGATGTCTGAAAGTTGTTTCATACTTGTGCACATAAAGACAAAAAAGTTGATTTCACAGTGAATAGAATGCTTTGACATAAAAGTAGTATACATTTCAATTTTACACCAAAGCACTTACTGCAAACCTAATGGAAACAACTTAGATTAACTTCCCACATGATTCTGAGATGTCTGAAAGTTGTTTCATACCTGTGCACATCAAGACAAAAAAGTTGTTTTCTCAGTGCATGCAATGCTTTTACAATACAAATAGTATACATTTCAATTTTACACCAAAGCATTTACTGCAGACCTAATGGAAACACCTTAGGTTAACTTTCCACATGATTATGAGTAGTTTGAAAGTTGTTTCATGGCTGTACACATCAACAGAAAAAAGTTGTTATCTCAGTGAATGCAATGCTTAGACAATACAAATAGTATACATTTCAATTTTACACCAAAGCATTTACTGCAGACCTAATGGAAACACCTTAGGTTAACTTTCCACATGATTATGAGTAGTTTGAAAGTTGTTTCATGGCTGTACACATAAAGACAAAAAAGTTGATTTCACGGTGAATAGAATGCTTTGACATAAAAGTAGTAAACATTTCAATTTTACAACAAAGTACTTACTGCAAACCTAATGGAAACACTTTAGGTTAACTTTCCACATGATTATGAGTAGTTTGAAAGTTGTTTTATGGCTGCACACATCAAAACAAAAAAGTTGTAATCTCAGTGCATGCAATGCTTAGACAATACAAATAGTATACATTTCAATTTTACACCAAAGCACTTACTGCAAACCTAATGGAAACACCTTAGGTTAACTTCCCACATGATTCTGAGATGTCTGAAAGTTGTTTCATACTTGTGCACATAAAGACAAAAAAGTTGATTTCACAGTGAATAGAATGCTTTGACATAAAAGTAGTATACATTTCAATTTTACAACAAAGTACTTACTGCAAACCTAATGGAAACACTTTAGGTTAACTTTCCACATGATTATGAGTAGTTTGAAAGTTGTTTCATGGCTGTACACATCAACACAAAAAAGTTGTTATCTCAGTGCATGCAATGCTTAGACAATACAAATAGTGTACATTTCAATTTTACACCAAAACACTTACTACAAACCTAATGGAAACACTTTAGGTTAACTTCCCACATGATTCTGAGATGTCTGAAAGTTGTTACATACCTGTGCACATCAAGACAAAAAAGTTGATTTCAGAGTGAATAGAATGCTTTGACATAAAAGTAGTATACATTTCAATTGTACTCAAAAGTCCTGACTGCAAACCTAATGCAAACACATTTGGTTAACTTCCCAGATGAATATGACTAGGTTTAAAGTTGTTTCATGCCTCAGTTCATCAAGACAAAAAAGTTACTTTCTCAGTACTACTATGCTCTGACATTAAGGAAGTACACATCTGAATTTTACACCAAAGTACTTACTGCAAACTAATGGAAACACCTTAGGTTAACTTCCCACATGATTATGAGTAGTTTGAAAGTTGTTTCATGGCTGTACACATCAACACAAAAAAGTTGTTATCTCAGTGCATGCAATGCTTAGACAATACAAATAGTATACATTTCAATTTTACACCAAAGCACTTACTGCAAACCTAATGGAAACACCTTAGGTTAACTTCCCACATGATTCTGAGATGTCTGAAAGTTGTTTCATACTTGTGCACATAAAGACAAAAAAGTTGATTTCACAGTGAATAGAATGCTTTGACATAAAAGTAGTATACATTTCAATTTTACAACAAAGTACTTACTGCAAACCTAATGGAAACACTTTAGGTTAACTTTCCACATGATTATGAGTAGTTTGAAAGTTGTTTCATGGCTGTACACATCAACACAAAAAAGTTGTTATCTCAGTGCATGCAATGCTTAGACAATACAAATAGTGTACATTTCAATTTTACACCAAAGCACTTACTGCAAACCTAATGGAAACACTTTAGGTTAACTTCCCACATGATTCTGAGATGTCTGAAAGTTGTTACATACCTGTGCACATAAAGACAAAAAAGTTGATTTCACAGTGAATAGAATGCTTTGACATAAAAGTAGTATACATTTCAATTGTACTCAAAAGTCCTGACTGCAAACCTAATGCAAACACATTTGGTTAACTTCCCAGATGAATATGACTAGGTTTAAAGTTGTTTCATGCCTCAGTTCATCAAGACAAAAAAGTTACTTTCTCAGTACTACTATGCTCTGACATTAAGGAAGTACACATCTGAATTTTACACCAAAGTACTTACTGCAAACTAATGGAAACACCTTAGGTTAACTTCCCACATGATTATGAGTAGTTTGAAAGTTGTTTCATGGCTGTACACATCAACACAAAAAAGTTGTTATCTCAGTGCATGCAATGCTCAGACAATACAAATAGAATACATTTCAATTTTACACCAAAGCACTTACTGCAAACCTAATGGAAACAACTTAGATTAACTTCCCACATGATTCTGAGATGTCTGAAAGTTGTTTCATACCTGTGCACATCAAGACAAAAAAGTTGTTTTCTCAGTGCATGCAATGCTTTTACAATACAAATAGTATACATTTCAATTTTACAGCAAAGCATTTACTGCAGACCTAATGGAAACACCTTAGGTTAACTTTCCACATGATTATGAGTAGTTTGAAAGTTGTTTCATGGCTGTACACATCAACAGAAAAAAGTTGTTATCTCAGTGAATGCAATGCTTAGACAATACAAATAGTATACATTTCAATTTTACACCAAAGCATTTACTGCAGACCTAATGGAAACACCTTAGGTTAACTTTCCACATGATTATGAGTACTTTGAAAGTTGTTTCATGGCTGTACACATAAAGACAAAAAAGTTGATTTCACGGTGAATAGAATGCTTTGACATAAAAGTAGTAAACATTTCAATTTTACAACAAAGCACTTACTGCAAACCTAATGGAAACACCTTAGGTTAACTTTCCACATGATTATGAGTAGTTTGAAAGTTGTTTCATGGCTGTACACATCAACAGAAAAAAGTTGTTATCTCAGTGAATGCAATGCTTAGACAATACAAATAGTGTACATTTCAATTTTACTACAAAGCACTTACTGCAAACCTAATGGAAACACCTTAGGTTAACTTCCCACATGATTCTGAGATGTCTGAAAGTTGTTACATACCTCTGCACATAAAGACAAAAAAGTTGATTTCACAGTGAATAGAATGCTTTGACATAAAAGTAGTATACATTTCAATTGTACTCAAAAGTCCTGACTGCAAACCTAATGCAAACACATTTGGTTAACTTCCCAGATGAATATGATTAGGTTTAAAGTTGTTTGATGCCTCAGTTCATCAAGACAAAAAAGTTACTTTCTCAGTACTACTATGCTCTGACATTAAGGAAGTACACATCTGAATTTTACACCAAAGTACTTACTGCAAACTAATGGAAACACCTTAGGTTAACTTCCCACATGATTATGAGTAGTTTGAAAGTTGTTTCATGGCTGTACACATCAACACAAAAAAGTTGTTATCTCAGTGCATGCAATGCTTAGACAACACAAATAGTATACATTTCAATTTTACACCAAAGCACTTACTGCAAACCTAATGGAAACACCTTAGGTTAACTTCCCACATGATTCTGAGATGTCTGAAAGTTGTTTCATACTTGTGCACACAAAGACAAAAAAGTTGATTTCACAGTGAATAGAATGCTTTGACATAAAAGTAGTATACATTTCAATTTTACACCAAAGCACTTACTGCAAACCTAATGGAAACAACTTAGATTAACTTCCCACATGATTCTGAGATGTCTGAAAGTTGTTTCATACCTGTGCACATCAAGACAAAAAAGTTGTTTTCTCAGTGCATGCAATGCTTTTACAATACAAATAGTATACATTTCAATTTTACACCAAAGCATTTACTGCAGACCTAATGGAAACACCTTAGGTTAACTTTCCACATGATTATGAGTAGTTTGAAAGTTGTTTCATGGCTGTACACATCAACAGAAAAAAGTTGTTATCTCAGTGAATGCAATGCTTAGACAATACAAATAGTATACATTTCAATTTTACACCAAAGCATTTACTGCAGACCTAATGGAAACACCTTAGGTTAACTTTCCACATGATTATGAGTAGTTTGAAAGTTGTTTCATGGCTGTACCCATAAAGACAAAAAAGTTGATTTCACGGTGAATAGAATGCTTTGACATAAAAGTAGTAAACATTACAATTTTACAACAAAGTACTTACTGCAAACCTAATGGAAACACTTTAGGTTAACTTTCCACATGATTATGAGTAGTTTGAAAGTTGTTTTATGGCTGCACACATCAAAACAAAAAAGTTGTAATCTCAGTGCATGCAATGCTTAGACAATACAAATAGTATACATTTCAATTTTACACCAAAGCACTTACTGCAAACCTAATGGAAACACCTTAGGTTAACTTCCCACATGATTCTGAGATGTCTGAAAGTTGTTTCATACTTGTGCACATAAAGACAAAAAAGTTGATTTCACAGTGAATAGAATGCTTTGACATAAAAGTAGTATACATTTCAATTTTACAACAAAGTACTTACTGCAAACCTAATGGAAACACTTTAGGTTAACTTTCCACATGATTATGAGTAGTTTGAAAGTTGTTTCATGGCTGTACACATCAACACAAAAAAGTTGTTATCTCAGTGCATGCAATGCTTAGACAATACAAATAGTGTACATTTCAATTTTACACCAAAGCACTTACTACAAACCTAATGGAAACACTTTAGGTTAACTTCCCACATGATTCTGAGATGTCTGAAAGTTGTTACATACCTGTGCACATCAAGACAAAAAAGTTGATTTCAGAGTGAATAGAATGCTTTGACATAAAAGTAGTATACATTTGAATTGTACTCAAAAGTCCTGACTGCAAACCTAATGCAAACACATTTGGTTAACTTCCCAGATGAATATGACTAGGTTTAAAGTTGTTTCATGCCTCAGTTCATCAAGACAAAAAAGTTACTTTCTCAGTACTACTATGCTCTGACATTAAGGAAGTACACATCTGAATTTTACACCAAAGTACTTACTGCAAACTAATGGAAACACCTTAGGTTAACTTCCCACATGATTATGAGTAGTTTGAAAGTTGTTTCATGGCTGTACACATCAACACAAAAAAGTTGTTATCTCAGTGCATGCAATGCTTAGACAATACAAATAGTATACATTTCAATTTTACACCAAAGCACTTACTGCAAACCTAATGGAAACACCTTAGGTTAACTTCCCACATGATTCTGAGATGTCTGAAAGTTGTTTCATACTTGTGCACATAAAGACAAAAAAGTTGATTTCACAGTGAATAGAATGCTTTGACATAAAAGTAGTATACATTTCAATTTTACAACAAAGTACTTACTGCAAACCTAATGGAAACACTTTAGGTTAACTTTCCACATGATTATGAGTAGTTTGAATGTTGTTTCATGGCTGTACACATCAACACAAAAAAGTTGTTATCTCAGTGCATGCAATGCTTAGACAATACAAATAGTATACATTTCAATTTTACACCAAATCACTTACTGCAAACCTAATGGAAACAACTTAGATTAACTTCCCACATGATTCTGAGATGTCTGAAAGTTGTTTCATACCTGTGCACATCAAGACAAAAAAGTTGTTTTCTCAGTGCATGCAATGCTTTTACAATACAAATAGTATACATTTCAATTTTACACCAAAGCACTTACTGCAAACCTAATGGAAACACCTTAGGTTAACTTTCCACATGATTATGAGTACTTTGAAAGTTGTTTCATGGCTGTACACATCAACAGATAAAAGTTGTTATCTCAGTGAATGCAATGCTTAGACAATACAAATAGTGTACATTTCAATTTTACTACAAAGCACTTACTGCAAACCTAATGGAAACACCTTAGGTTAACTTCCCACATGATTCTGAGATGTCTGAAAGTTGTTACATACCTGTGCACATAAAGACAAAAAAGTTGATTTCACACTGAATAGAATGCTTTGACATAAAAGTAGTATACATTTGAATTGTACTCAAAAGTCCTGACTGCAAACCTAATGCAAACACATTTGGTTAACTTCCCAGATGAATATGACTAGGTTTAAAGTTGTTTCATGCCTCAGTTCATCAAGACAAAAAAGTTACTTTCTCAGTACTACTATGCTCTGACATTAAGGAAGTACACATCTGAATTTTACACCAAAGTACTTACTGCAAACTAATGGAAACACCTTAGGTTAACTTCCCACATGATTATGAGTAGTTTGAAAGTTGTTTCATGGCTGTACACATCAACACAAAAAAGTTGTTATCTCAGTGCATGCAATGCTCAGACAATACAAATAGAATACATTTCAATTTTACACCAAAGCACTTACTGCAAACCTAATGGAAACACCTTAGGTTAACTTCCCACATGATTCTGAGATGTCTGAAAGTGGTTACGTACCTGTGCACATAAAGACAAAAAAGTTGATTTCACAGTGAATAGAATGCTTTGACATAAAAGTAGTATACATTTCAATTGTACTCAAAAGTCCTGACTGCAAACCTAATGCAAACACATTTGGTTAACTTCCCAGATGAATATGACTAGGTTTAAAGTTGTTTCATGCCTCAGTTCATCAAGACAAAAAAGTTACTTTCTCAGTACTACTATGCTCTGACATTAAGGAAGTACACATCTGAATTTTACACCAAAGTACTTACTGCAAACTAATGGAAACACCTTAGGTTAACTTCCCACATGATTATGAGTAGTTTGAAAGTTGTTTCATGGCTGTACACATCAACACAAAAAAGTTGTTATCTCAGTGCATGCAATGCTCAGACAATACAAATAGAATACATTTCAATTTTACACCAAAGCACTTACTGCAAACCTAATGGAAACAACTTAGATTAACTTCCCACATGATTCTGAGATGTCTGAAAGTTGTTTCATACCTGTGCACATCAAGACAAAAAAGTTGTTTTCTCAGTGCATGCAATGCTTTTACAATACAAATAGTATACATTTCAATTTTACACCAAAGCATTTACTGCAGACCTAATGGAAACACCTTAGGTTAACTTTCCACATGATTATGAGTAGTTTGAAAGTTGTTTCATGGCTGTACACATCAACAGAAAAAAGTTGTTATCTCAGTGAATGCAATGCTTAGACAATACAAATAGTATACATTTCAATTTTACACCAAAGCATTTACTGCAGACCTAATGGAAACACCTTAGGTTAACTTTCCACATGATTATGAGTAGTTTGAAAGTTGTTTCATGGCTGTACACATAAAGACAAAAAAGTTGATTTCACGGTGAATAGAATGCTTTGACATAAAAGTAGTAAACATTTCAATTTTACAACAAAGCACTTACTGCAAACCTAATGGAAACACCTTAGGTTAACTTTCCACATGATTATGAGTAGTTTGAAAGTTGTTTCATGGCTGTACACATCAACAGAAAAAAGTTGTTATCTCAGTGAATGCAATGCTTAGACAATACAAATAGTGTACATTTCAATTTTACTACAAAGCACTTACTGCAAACCTAATGGAAACACCTTAGGTTAACTTCCCACATGATTCTGAGATGTCTGAAAGTTGTTACATACCTGTGCACATAAAGACAAAAAAGTTGATTTCACAGTGAATAGAATGCTTTGACATAAAAGTAGTATACATTTCAATTGTACTCAAAAGTCCTGACTGCAAACCTAATGCAAACACATTTGGTTAACTTCCCAGATGAATATGATTAGGTTTAAAGTTGTTTCATGCCTCAGTTCATCAAGACAAAAAAGTTACTTTCTCAGTACTACTATGCTCTGACATTAAGGAAGTACACATCTGAATTTTACACCAAAGTACTTACTGCAAACTAATGGAAACACCTTAGGTTAACTTCCCACATGATTATGAGTAGTTTGAAAGTTGTTTCATGGCTGTACACATCAACACAAAAAAGTTGTTATCTCAGTGCATGCAATGCTTAGACAATACAAATAGTATACATTTCAATTTTACACCAAAGCACTTACTGCAAACCTAATGGAAACACCTTAGGTTAACTTCCCACATGATTCTGAGATGTCTGAAAGTTGTTTCATACTTGTGCACATAAAGACAAAAAAGTTGATTTCACAGTGAATAGAATGCTTTGACATAAAAGTAGTATACATTTCAATTTTACACCAAAGCACTTACTGCAAACCTAATGGAAACAACTTAGATTAACTTCCCACATGATTCTGAGATGTCTGAAAGTTGTTTCATACCTGTGCACATCAAGACAAAAAAGTTGTTTTCTCAGTGCATGCAATGCTTTTACAATACAAATAGTATACATTTCAATTTTACACCAAAGCATTTACTGCAGACCTAATGGAAACACCTTAGGTTAACTTTCCACATGATTATGAGTAGTTTGAAAGTTGTTTCATGGCTGTACACATCAACAGAAAAAAGTTGTTATCTCAGTGAATGCAATGCTTAGACAATACAAATAGTATACATTTCAATTTTACACCAAAGCATTTACTGCAGACCTAATGGAAACACCTTAGGTTAACTTTCCACATGATTATGAGTAGTTTGAAAGTTGTTTCATGGCTGTACACATAAAGACAAAAAAGTTGATTTCACGGTGAATAGAATGCTTTGACATAAAAGTAGTAAACATTTCAATTTTACAACAAAGTACTTACTGCAAACCTAATGGAAACACTTTAGGTTAACTTTCCACATGATTATGAGTAGTTTGAAAGTTGTTTTATGGCTGCACACATCAAAACAAAAAAGTTGTAATCTCAGTGCATGCAATGCTTAGACAATACAAATAGTATACATTTCAATTTTACACCAAAGCACTTACTGCAAACCTAATGGAAACACCTTAGGTTAACTTCCCACATGATTCTGAGATGTCTGAAAGTTGTTTCATACTTGTGCACATAAAGACAAAAAAGTTGATTTCACAGTGAATAGAATGCTTTGACATAAAAGTAGTATACATTTCAATTTTACAACAAAGTACTTACTGCAAACCTAATGGAAACACTTTAGGTTAACTTTCCACATGATTATGAGTAGTTTGAAAGTTGTTTCATGGCTGTACACATCAACACAAAAAAGTTGTTATCTCAGTGCATGCAATGCTTAGACAATACAAATAGTGTACATTTCAATTTTACACCAAAACACTTACTACAAACCTAATGGAAACACTTTAGGTTAACTTCCCACATGATTCTGAGATGTCTGAAAGTTGTTACATACCTGTGCACATCAAGACAAAAAAGTTGATTTCAGAGTGAATAGAATGCTTTGACATAAAAGTAGTATACATTTCAATTGTACTCAAAAGTCCTGACTGCAAACCTAATGCAAACACATTTGGTTAACTTCCCAGATGAATATGACTAGGTTTAAAGTTGTTTCATGCCTCAGTTCATCAAGACAAAAAAGTTACTTTCTCAGTACTACTATGCTCTGACATTAAGGAAGTACACATCTGAATTTTACACCAAAGTACTTACTGCAAACTAATGGAAACACCTTAGGTTAACTTCCCACATGATTATGAGTAGTTTGAAAGTTGTTTCATGGCTGTACACATCAACACAAAAAAGTTGTTATCTCAGTGCATGCAATGCTTAGACAATACAAATAGTATACATTTCAATTTTACACCAAAGCACTTACTGCAAACCTAATGGAAACACCTTAGGTTAACTTCCCACATGATTCTGAGATGTCTGAAAGTTGTTTCATACTTGTGCACATAAAGACAAAAAAGTTGATTTCACAGTGAATAGAATGCTTTGACATAAAAGTAGTATACATTTCAATTTTACAACAAAGTACTTACTGCAAACCTAATGGAAACACTTTAGGTTAACTTTCCACATGATTATGAGTAGTTTGAAAGTTGTTTCATGGCTGTACACATCAACACAAAAAAGTTGTTATCTCAGTGCATGCAATGCTTAGACAATACAAATAGTGTACATTTCAATTTTACACCAAAGCACTTACTGCAAACCTAATGGAAACACTTTAGGTTAACTTCCCACATGATTCTGAGATGTCTGAAAGTTGTTACATACCTGTGCACATAAAGACAAAAAAGTTGATTTCACAGTGAATAGAATGCTTTGACATAAAAGTAGTATACATTTCAATTGTACTCAAAAGTCCTGACTGCAAACCTAATGCAAACACATTTGGTTAACTTCCCAGATGAATATGACTAGGTTTAAAGTTGTTTCATGCCTCAGTTCATCAAGACAAAAAAGTTACTTTCTCAGTACTACTATGCTCTGACATTAAGGAAGTACACATCTGAATTTTACACCAAAGTACTTACTGCAAACTAATGGAAACACCTTAGGTTAACTTCCCACATGATTATGAGTAGTTTGAAAGTTGTTTCATGGCTGTACACATCAACACAAAAAAGTTGTTATCTCAGTGCATGCAATGCTCAGACAATACAAATAGAATACATTTCAATTTTACACCAAAGCACTTACTGCAAACCTAATGGAAACAACTTAGATTAACTTCCCACATGATTCTGAGATGTCTGAAAGTTGTTTCATACCTGTGCACATCAAGACAAAAAAGTTGTTTTCTCAGTGCATGCAATGCTTTTACAATACAAATAGTATACATTTCAATTTTACAGCAAAGCATTTACTGCAGACCTAATGGAAACACCTTAGGTTAACTTTCCACATGATTATGAGTAGTTTGAAAGTTGTTTCATGGCTGTACACATCAACAGAAAAAAGTTGTTATCTCAGTGAATGCAATGCTTAGACAATACAAATAGTATACATTTCAATTTTACACCAAAGCATTTACTGCAGACCTAATGGAAACACCTTAGGTTAACTTTCCACATGATTATGAGTACTTTGAAAGTTGTTTCATGGCTGTACACATAAAGACAAAAAAGTTGATTTCACGGTGAATAGAATGCTTTGACATAAAAGTAGTAAACATTTCAATTTTACAACAAAGCACTTACTGCAAACCTAATGGAAACACCTTAGGTTAACTTTCCACATGATTATGAGTAGTTTGAAAGTTGTTTCATGGCTGTACACATCAACAGAAAAAAGTTGTTATCTCAGTGAATGCAATGCTTAGGACAATACAAATAGTGTACATTTCAATTTTACTACAAAGCACTTACTGCAAACCTAATGGAAACACCTTAGGTTAACTTCCCACATGATTCTGAGATGTCTGAAAGTTGTTACATACCTCTGCACATAAAGACAAAAAAGTTGATTTCACAGTGAATAGAATGCTTTGACATAAAAGTAGTATACATTTCAATTGTACTCAAAAGTCCTGACTGCAAACCTAATGCAAACACATTTGGTTAACTTCCCAGATGAATATGATTAGGTTTAAAGTTGTTTGATGCCTCAGTTCATCAAGACAAAAAAGTTACTTTCTCAGTACTACTATGCTCTGACATTAAGGAAGTACACATCTGAATTTTACACCAAAGTACTTACTGCAAACTAATGGAAACACCTTAGGTTAACTTCCCACATGATTATGAGTAGTTTGAAAGTTGTTTCATGGCTGTACACATCAACACAAAAAAGTTGTTATCTCAGTGCATGCAATGCTTAGACAACACAAATAGTATACATTTCAATTTTACACCAAAGCACTTACTGCAAACCTAATGGAAACACCTTAGGTTAACTTCCCACATGATTCTGAGATGTCTGAAAGTTGTTTCATACTTGTGCACACAAAGACAAAAAAGTTGATTTCACAGTGAATAGAATGCTTTGACATAAAAGTAGTATACATTTCAATTTTACACCAAAGCACTTACTGCAAACCTAATGGAAACAACTTAGATTAACTTCCCACATGATTCTGAGATGTCTGAAAGTTGTTTCATACCTGTGCACATCAAGACAAAAAAGTTGTTTTCTCAGTGCATGCAATGCTTTTACAATACAAATAGTATACATTTCAATTTTACACCAAAGCATTTACTGCAGACCTAATGGAAACACCTTAGGTTAACTTTCCACATGATTATGAGTAGTTTGAAAGTTGTTTCATGGCTGTACACATCAACAGAAAAAAGTTGTTATCTCAGTGAATGCAATGCTTAGACAATACAAATAGTATACATTTCAATTTTACACCAAAGCATTTACTGCAGACCTAATGGAAACACCTTAGGTTAACTTTCCACATGATTATGAGTAGTTTGAAAGTTGTTTCATGGCTGTACCCATAAAGACAAAAAAGGTGATTTCACGGTGAATAGAATGCTTTGACATAAAAGTAGTAAACATTACAATTTTACAACAAAGTACTTACTGCAAACCTAATGGAAACACTTTAGGTTAACTTTCCACATGATTATGAGTAGTTTGAAAGTTGTTTTATGGCTGCACACATCAAAACAAAAAAGTTGTAATCTCAGTGCATGCAATGCTTAGACAATACAAATAGTATACATTTCAATTTTACACCAAAGCACTTACTGCAAACCTAATGGAAACACCTTAGGTTAACTTCCCACATGATTCTGAGATGTCTGAAAGTTGTTTCATACTTGTGCACATAAAGACAAAAAAGTTGATTTCACAGTGAATAGAATGCTTTGACATAAAAGTAGTATACATTTCAATTTTACAACAAAGTACTTACTGCAAACCTAATGGAAACACTTTAGGTTAACTTTCCACATGATTATGAGTAGTTTGAAAGTTGTTTCATGGCTGTACACATCAACACAAAAAAGTTGTTATCTCAGTGCATGCAATGCTTAGACAATACAAATAGTGTACATTTCAATTTTACACCAAAGCACTTACTACAAACCTAATGGAAACACTTTAGGTTAACTTCCCACATGATTCTGAGATGTCTGAAAGTTGTTACATACCTGTGCACATCAAGACAAAAAAGTTGATTTCAGAGTGAATAGAATGCTTTGACATAAAAGTAGTATACATTTGAATTGTACTCAAAAGTCCTGACTGCAAACCTAATGCAAACACATTTGGTTAACTTCCCAGATGAATATGACTAGGTTTAAAGTTGTTTCATGCCTCAGTTCATCAAGACAAAAAAGTTACTTTCTCAGTACTACTATGCTCTGACATTAAGGAAGTACACATCTGAATTTTACACCAAAGTACTTACTGCAAACTAATGGAAACACCTTAGGTTAACTTCCCACATGATTATGAGTAGTTTGAAAGTTGTTTCATGGCTGTACACATCAACACAAAAAAGTTGTTATCTCAGTGCATGCAATGCTTAGACAATACAAATAGTATACATTTCAATTTTACACCAAAGCACTTACTGCAAACCTAATGGAAACACCTTAGGTTAACTTCCCACATGATTCTGAGATGTCTGAAAGTTGTTTCATACTTGTGCACATAAAGACAAAAAAGTTGATTTCACAGTGAATAGAATGCTTTGACATAAAAGTAGTATACATTTCAATTTTACAACAAAGTACTTACTGCAAACCTAATGGAAACACTTTAGGTTAACTTTCCACATGATTATGAGTAGTTTGAATGTTGTTTCATGGCTGTACACATCAACACAAAAAAGTTGTTATCTCAGTGCATGCAATGCTTAGACAATACAAATAGTATACATTTCAATTTTACACCAAATCACTTACTGCAAACCTAATGGAAACAACTTAGATTAACTTCCCACATGATTCTGAGATGTCTGAAAGTTGTTTCATACCTGTGCACATCAAGACAAAAAAGTTGTTTTCTCAGTGCATGCAATGCTTTTACAATACAAATAGTATACATTTCAATTTTACACCAAAGCACTTACTGCAAACCTAATGGAAACACCTTAGGTTAACTTTCCACATGATTATGAGTACTTTGAAAGTTGTTTCATGGCTGTACACATCAACAGATAAAAGTTGTTATCTCAGTGAATGCAATGCTTAGACAATACAAATAGTGTACATTTCAATTTTACTACAAAGCACTTACTGCAAACCTAATGGAAACACCTTAGGTTAACTTCCCACATGATTCTGAGATGTCTGAAAGTTGTTACATACCTGTGCACATAAAGACAAAAAAGTTGATTTCACACTGAATAGAATGCTTTGACATAAAAGTAGTATACATTTGAATTGTACTCAAAAGTCCTGACTGCAAACCTAATGCAAACACATTTGGTTAACTTCCCAGATGAATATGACTAGGTTTAAAGTTGTTTCATGCCTCAGTTCATCAAGACAAAAAAGTTACTTTCTCAGTACTACTATGCTCTGACATTAAGGAAGTACACATCTGAATTTTACACCAAAGTACTTACTGCAAACTAATGGAAACACCTTAGGTTAACTTCCCACATGATTATGAGTAGTTTGAAAGTTGTTTCATGGCTGTACACATCAACACAAAAAAGTTGTTATCTCAGTGCATGCAATGCTCAGACAATACAAATAGAATACATTTCAATTTTACACCAAAGCACTTACTGCAAACCTAATGGAAACACCTTAGGTTAACTTCCCACATGATTCTGAGATGTCTGAAAGTGGTTACGTACCTGTGCACATAAAGACAAAAAAGTTGATTTCACAGTGAATAGAATGCTTTGACATAAAAGTAGTATACATTTCAATTGTACTCAAAAGTCCTGACTGCAAACCTAATGCAAACACATTTGGTTAACTTCCCAGATGAATATGACTAGGTTTAAAGTTGTTTCATGCCTCAGTTCATCAAGACAAAAAAGTTACTTTCTCAGTACTACTATGCTCTGACATTAAGGAAGTACACATCTGAATTTTACACCAAAGTACTTACTGCAAACTAATGGAAACACCTTAGGTTAACTTCCCACATGATTATGAGTAGTTTGAAAGTTGTTTCATGGCTGTACACATCAACACAAAAAAGTTGTTATCTCAGTGCATGCAATGCTCAGACAATACAAATAGAATACATTTCAATTTTACACCAAAGCACTTACTGCAAACCTAATGGAAACAACTTAGATTAACTTCCCACATGATTCTGAGATGTCTGAAAGTTGTTTCATACCTGTGCACATCAAGACAAAAAAGTTGTTTTCTCAGTGCATGCAATGCTTTTACAATACAAATAGTATACATTTCAATTTTACACCAAAGCATTTACTGCAGACCTAATGGAAACACCTTAGGTTAACTTTCCACATGATTATGAGTAGTTTGAAAGTTGTTTCATGGCTGTACACATCAACAGAAAAAAGTTGTTATCTCAGTGAATGCAATGCTTAGACAATACAAATAGTATACATTTCAATTTTACACCAAAGCATTTACTGCAGACCTAATGGAAACACCTTAGGTTAACTTTCCACATGATTATGAGTAGTTTGAAAGTTGTTTCATGGCTGTACACATAAAGACAAAAAAGTTGATTTCACGGTGAATAGAATGCTTTGACATAAAAGTAGTAAACATTTCAATTTTACAACAAAGCACTTACTGCAAACCTAATGGAAACACCTTAGGTTAACTTTCCACATGATTATGAGTAGTTTGAAAGTTGTTTCATGGCTGTACACATCAACAGAAAAAAGTTGTTATCTCAGTGAATGCAATGCTTAGACAATACAAATAGTGTACATTTTCAATTTTACTACAAAGCACTTACTGCAAACCTAATGGAAACACCTTAGGTTAACTTCCACATGATTCTGAGATGTCTGAAAGTTGTTACATACCTGTGCACATAAAGACAAAAAAGTTGATTTCACAGTGAATAGAATGCTTTGACATAAAAGTAGTATACATTTCAATTGTACTCAAAAGTCCTGACTGCAAACCTAATGCAAACACATTTGGTTAACTTCCCAGATGAATATGATTAGGTTTAAAGTTGTTTCATGCCTCAGTTCATCAAGACAAAAAAGTTACTTTCTCAGTACTACTATGCTCTGACATTAAGGAAGTACACATCTGAATTTTACACCAAAGTACTTACTGCAAACTAATGGAAACACCTTAGGTTAACTTCCCACATGATTATGAGTAGTTTGAAAGTTGTTTCATGGCTGTACACATCAACACAAAAAAGTTGTTATCTCAGTGCATGCAATGCTTAGACAATACAAATAGTATACATTTCAATTTTACACCAAAGCACTTACTGCAAACCTAATGGAAACACCTTAGGTTAACTTCCCACATGATTCTGAGATGTCTGAAAGTTGTTTCATACTTGTGCACATAAAGACAAAAAAGTTGATTTCACAGTGAATAGAATGCTTTGACATAAAAGTAGTATACATTTCAATTTTACACCAAAGCACTTACTGCAAACCTAATGGAAACAACTTAGATTAACTTCCCACATGATTCTGAGATGTCTGAAAGTTGTTTCATACCTGTGCACATCAAGACAAAAAAGTTGTTTTCTCAGTGCATGCAATGCTTTTACAATACAAATAGTATACATTTCAATTTTACACCAAAGCATTTACTGCAGACCTAATGGAAACACCTTAGGTTAACTTTCCACATGATTATGAGTAGTTTGAAAGTTGTTTCATGGCTGTACACATCAACAGAAAAAAGTTGTTATCTCAGTGAATGCAATGCTTAGACAATACAAATAGTATACATTTCAATTTTACACCAAAGCATTTACTGCAGACCTAATGGAAACACCTTAGGTTAACTTTCCACATGATTATGAGTAGTTTGAAAGTTGTTTCATGGCTGTACACATAAAGACAAAAAAGTTGATTTCACGGTGAATAGAATGCTTTGACATAAAAGTAGTAAACATTTCAATTTTACAACAAAGTACTTACTGCAAACCTAATGGAAACACTTTAGGTTAACTTTCCACATGATTATGAGTAGTTTGAAAGTTGTTTTATGGCTGCACACATCAAAACAAAAAAGTTGTAATCTCAGTGCATGCAATGCTTAGACAATACAAATAGTATACATTTCAATTTTACACCAAAGCACTTACTGCAAACCTAATGGAAACACCTTAGGTTAACTTCCCACATGATTCTGAGATGTCTGAAAGTTGTTTCATACTTGTGCACATAAAGACAAAAAAGTTGATTTCACAGTGAATAGAATGCTTTGACATAAAAGTAGTATACATTTCAATTTTACAACAAAGTACTTACTGCAAACCTAATGGAAACACTTTAGGTTAACTTTCCACATGATTATGAGTAGTTTGAAAGTTGTTTCATGGCTGTACACATCAACACAAAAAAGTTGTTATCTCAGTGCATGCAATGCTTAGACAATACAAATAGTGTACATTTCAATTTTACACCAAAACACTTACTACAAACCTAATGGAAACACTTTAGGTTAACTTCCCACATGATTCTGAGATGTCTGAAAGTTGTTACATACCTGTGCACATCAAGACAAAAAAGTTGATTTCAGAGTGAATAGAATGCTTTGACATAAAAGTAGTATACATTTCAATTGTACTCAAAAGTCCTGACTGCAAACCTAATGCAAACACATTTGGTTAACTTCCCAGATGAATATGACTAGGTTTAAAGTTGTTTCATGCCTCAGTTCATCAAGACAAAAAAGTTACTTTCTCAGTACTACTATGCTCTGACATTAAGGAAGTACACATCTGAATTTTACACCAAAGTACTTACTGCAAACTAATGGAAACACCTTAGGTTAACTTCCCACATGATTATGAGTAGTTTGAAAGTTGTTTCATGGCTGTACACATCAACACAAAAAAGTTGTTATCTCAGTGCATGCAATGCTTAGACAATACAAATAGTATACATTTCAATTTTACACCAAAGCACTTACTGCAAACCTAATGGAAACACCTTAGGTTAACTTCCCACATGATTCTGAGATGTCTGAAAGTTGTTTCATACTTGTGCACATAAAGACAAAAAAGTTGATTTCACAGTGAATAGAATGCTTTGACATAAAAGTAGTATACATTTCAATTTTACAACAAAGTACTTACTGCAAACCTAATGGAAACACTTTAGGTTAACTTTCCACATGATTATGAGTAGTTTGAAAGTTGTTTCATGGCTGTACACATCAACACAAAAAAGTTGTTATCTCAGTGCATGCAATGCTTAGACAATACAAATAGTGTACATTTCAATTTTACACCAAAGCACTTACTGCAAACCTAATGGAAACACTTTAGGTTAACTTCCCACATGATTCTGAGATGTCTGAAAGTTGTTACATACCTGTGCACATAAAGACAAAAAAGTTGATTTCACAGTGAATAGAATGCTTTGACATAAAAGTAGTATACATTTCAATTGTACTCAAAAGTCCTGACTGCAAACCTAATGCAAACACATTTGGTTAACTTCCCAGATGAATATGACTAGGTTTAAAGTTGTTTCATGCCTCAGTTCATCAAGACAAAAAAGTTACTTTCTCAGTACTACTATGCTCTGACATTAAGGAAGTACACATCTGAATTTTACACCAAAGTACTTACTGCAAACTAATGGAAACACCTTAGGTTAACTTCCCACATGATTATGAGTAGTTTGAAAGTTGTTTCATGGCTGTACACATCAACACAAAAAAGTTGTTATCTCAGTGCATGCAATGCTCAGACAATACAAATAGAATACATTTCAATTTTACACCAAAGCACTTACTGCAAACCTAATGGAAACAACTTAGATTAACTTCCCACATGATTCTGAGATGTCTGAAAGTTGTTTCATACCTGTGCACATCAAGACAAAAAAGTTGTTTTCTCAGTGCATGCAATGCTTTTACAATACAAATAGTATACATTTCAATTTTACAGCAAAGCATTTACTGCAGACCTAATGGAAACACCTTAGGTTAACTTTCCACATGATTATGAGTAGTTTGAAAGTTGTTTCATGGCTGTACACATCAACAGAAAAAAGTTGTTATCTCAGTGAATGCAATGCTTAGACAATACAAATAGTATACATTTCAATTTTACACCAAAGCATTTACTGCAGACCTAATGGAAACACCTTAGGTTAACTTTCCACATGATTATGAGTACTTTGAAAGTTGTTTCATGGCTGTACACATAAAGACAAAAAAGTTGATTTCACGGTGAATAGAATGCTTTGACATAAAAGTAGTAAACATTTCAATTTTACAACAAAGCACTTACTGCAAACCTAATGGAAACACCTTAGGTTAACTTTCCACATGATTATGAGTAGTTTGAAAGTTGTTTCATGGCTGTACACATCAACAGAAAAAAGTTGTTATCTCAGTGAATGCAATGCTTAGACAATACAAATAGTGTACATTTCAATTTTACTACAAAGCACTTACTGCAAACCTAATGGAAACACCTTAGGTTAACTTCCCACATGATTCTGAGATGTCTGAAAGTTGTTACATACCTGTGCACATAAAGACAAAAAAGTTGATTTCACAGTGAATAGAATGCTTTGACATAAAAGTAGTATACATTTCAATTGTACTCAAAAGTCCTGACTGCAAACCTAATGCAAACACATTTGGTTAACTTCCCAGATGAATATGATTAGGTTTAAAGTTGTTTGATGCCTCAGTTCATCAAGACAAAAAAGTTACTTTCTCAGTACTACTATGCTCTGACATTAAGGAAGTACACATCTGAATTTTACACCAAAGTACTTACTGCAAACTAATGGAAACACCTTAGGTTAACTTCCCACATGATTATGAGTAGTTTGAAAGTTGTTTCATGGCTGTACACATCAACACAAAAAAGTTGTTATCTCAGTGCATGCAATGCTTAGACAACACAAATAGTATACATTTCAAATTTACACCAAAGCACTTACTGCAAACCTAATGGAAACACCTTAGGTTAACTTCCCACATGATTCTGAGATGTCTGAAAGTTGTTTCATACTTGTGCACATAAAGACAAAAAAGTTGATTTCACAGTGAATAGAATGCTTTGACATAAAAGTAGTATACATTTCAATTTTACACCAAAGCACTTACTGCAAACCTAATGGAAACAACTTAGATTAACTTCCCACATGATTCTGAGATGTCTGAAAGTTGTTTCATACCTGTGCACATCAAGACAAAAAAGTTGTTTTCTCAGTGCATGCAATGCTTTTACAATACAAATAGTATACATTTCAATTTTACACCAAAGCATTTACTGCAGACCTAATGGAAACACCTTAGGTTAACTTTCCACATGATTATGAGTAGTTTGAAAGTTGTTTCATGGCTGTACACATCAACAGAAAAAAGTTGTTATCTCAGTGAATGCAATGCTTAGACAATACAAATAGTATACATTTCAATTTTACACCAAAGCATTTACTGCAGACCTAATGGAAACACCTTAGGTTAACTTTCCACATGATTATGAGTAGTTTGAAAGTTGTTTCATGGCTGTACCCATAAAGACAAAAAAGTTGATTTCACGGTGAATAGAATGCTTTGACATAAAAGTAGTAAACATTTCAATTTTACAACAAAGTACTTACTGCAAACCTAATGGAAACACTTTAGGTTAACTTTCCACATGATTATGAGTAGTTTGAAAGTTGTTTTATGGCTGCACACATCAAAACAAAAAAGTTGTAATCTCAGTGCATGCAATGCTTAGACAATACAAATAGTATACATTTCAATTTTACACCAAAGCACTTACTGCAAACCTAATGGAAACACCTTAGGTTAACTTCCCACATGATTCTGAGATGTCTGAAAGTTGTTTCATACTTGTGCACATAAAGACAAAAAAGTTGATTTCACAGTGAATAGAATGCTTTGACATAAAAGTAGTATACATTTCAATTTTACAACAAAGTACTTACTGCAAACCTAATGGAAACACTTTAGGTTAACTTTCCACATGATTATGAGTAGTTTGAAAGTTGTTTCATGGCTGTACACATCAACACAAAAAAGTTGTTATCTCAGTGCATGCAATGCTTAGACAATACAAATAGTGTACATTTCAATTTTACACCAAAGCACTTACTACAAACCTAATGGAAACACTTTAGGTTAACTTCCCACATGATTCTGAGATGTCTGAAAGTTGTTACATACCTGTGCACATCAAGACAAAAAAGTTGATTTCAGAGTGAATAGAATGCTTTGACATAAAAGTAGTATACATTTGAATTGTACTCAAAAGTCCTGACTGCAAACCTAATGCAAACACATTTGGTTAACTTCCCAGATGAATATGACTAGGTTTAAAGTTGTTTCATGCCTCAGTTCATCAAGACAAAAAAGTTACTTTCTCAGTACTACTATGCTCTGACATTAAGGAAGTACACATCTGAATTTTACACCAAAGTACTTACTGCAAACTAATGGAAACACCTTAGGTTAACTTCCCACATGATTATGAGTAGTTTGAAAGTTGTTTCATGGCTGTACACATCAACACAAAAAAGTTGTTATCTCAGTGCATGCAATGCTTAGACAATACAAATAGTATACATTTCAATTTTACACCAAAGCACTTACTGCAAACCTAATGGAAACACCTTAGGTTAACTTCCCACATGATTCTGAGATGTCTGAAAGTTGTTTCATACTTGTGCACATAAAGACAAAAAAGTTGATTTCACAGTGAATAGAATGCTTTGACATAAAAGTAGTATACATTTCAATTTTACAACAAAGTACTTACTGCAAACCTAATGGAAACACTTTAGGTTAACTTTCCACATGATTATGAGTAGTTTGAAAGTTGTTTCATGGCTGTACACATCAACACAAAAAAGTTGTTATCTCAGTGCATGCAATGCTTAGACAATACAAATAGTGTACATTTCAATTTTACACCAAAGCACTTACTGCAAACCTAATGGAAACACTTTAGGTTAACTTCCCACATGATTCTGAGATGTCTGAAAGTTGTTACATACCTGTGCACATAAAGACAAAAAAGTTGATTTCACAGTGAATAGAATGCTTTGACATAAAAGTAGTATACATTTCAATTGTACTCAAAAGTCCTGACTGCAAACCTAATGCAAACACATTTGGTTAACTTCCCAGATGAATATGACTAGGTTTAAAGTTGTTTCATGCCTCAGTTCATCAAGACAAAAAAGTTACTTTCTCAGTACTACTATGCTCTGACATTAAGGAAGTACACATCTGAATTTTACACCAAAGTACTTACTGCAAACTAATGGAAACACCTTAGGTTAACTTCCCACATGATTATGAGTAGTTTGAAAGTTGTTTCATGGCTGTACACATCAACACAAAAAAGTTGTTATCTCAGTGCATGCAATGCTTAGACAATACAAATAGTATACATTTCAATTTTACACCAAATCACTTACTGCAAACCTAATGGAAACAACTTAGATTAACTTCCCACATGATTCTGAGATGTCTGAAAGTTGTTTCATACCTGTGCACATCAAGACAAAAAAGTTGTTTTCTCAGTGCATGCAATGCTTTTACAATACAAATAGTATACATTTCAATTTTACACCAAAGCACTTACTGCAAACCTAATGGAAACACCTTAGGTTAACTTTCCACATGATTATGAGTACTTTGAAAGTTGTTTCATGGCTGTACACATCAACAGATAAAAGTTGTTATCTCAGTGAATGCAATGCTTAGACAATACAAATAGTGTACATTTCAATTTTACTACAAAGCACTTACTGCAAACCTAATGGAAACACCTTAGGTTAACTTCCCACATGATTCTGAGATGTCTGAAAGTTGTTACATACCTGTGCACATAAAGACAAAAAAGTTGATTTCACACTGAATAGAATGCTTTGACATAAAAGTAGTATACATTTCAATTGTACTCAAAAGTCCTGACTGCAAACCTAATGCAAACACATTTGGTTAACTTCCCAGATGAATATGACTAGGTTTAAAGTTGTTTCATGCCTCAGTTCATCAAGACAAAAAAGTTACTTTCTCAGTACTACTATGCTCTGACATTAAGGAAGTACACATCTGAATTTTACACCAAAGTACTTACTGCAAACTAATGGAAACACCTTAGGTTAACTTCCCACATGATTATGAGTAGTTTGAAAGTTGTTTCATGGCTGTACACATCAACACAAAAAAGTTGTTATCTCAGTGCATGCAATGCTCAGACAATACAAATAGAATACATTTCAATTTTACACCAAAGCACTTACTGCAAACCTAATGGAAACAACTTAGATTAACTTCCCACATGATTCTGAGATGTCTGAAAGTTGTTTCATACCTGTGCACATCAAGACAAAAAAGTTGTTTTCTCAGTGCATGCAATGCTTTTACAATACAAATAGTATACATTTCAATTTTACACCAAAGCATTTACTGCAGACCTAATGGAAACACCTTAGGTTAACTTTCCACATGATTATGAGTAGTTTGAAAGTTGTTTCATGGCTGTACACATCAACACAAAAAAGTTGTTATCTCAGTGGATGCAATGCTTAGACAATACAAATAGTGTACATTTCAATTTTACACCAAAGCACTTACTGCAAACCTAATGGAAACACTTTAGGTTAACTTCCCACATGATTCTGAGATGTCTGAAAGTTGTTACATACCTGTGTACATAAAGACAAAAAAGTTGATTTCACAGTGAATAGAATGCTTTGACATAAAAGTAGTATACATTTCAATTGTACTCAAAAGTCCTGACTGCAAACCTAATGCAAACACATTTGGTTAACTTCCCAGATGAATATGACTAGGTTTAAAGTTGTTTCATGCCTCAGTTCATCAAGACAAAAAAGTTACTTTCTCAGTACTACTATGCTCTGACATTAAGGAAGTACACATCTGAATTTTACACCAAAGTACTTACTGCAAACTAATGGAAACACCTTAGGTTAACTTCCCACATGATTATGAGTAGTTTGAAAGTTGTTTCATGGCTGTACACATCAACACAAAAAAGTTGTTATCTCAGTGCATGCAATGCTTAGACAATACAAATAGTATACATTTCAATTTTACACCAAAGCACTTACTGCAAACCTAATGGAAACAACTTAGATTAACTTCCCACATGATTCTGAGATGTCTGAAAGTTGTTTCATACCTGTGCACATCAAGACAAAAAAGTTGTTTTCTCAGTGCATGCAATGCTTTTACAATACAAATAGTATACATTTCAATTTTACACCAAAGCACTTACTGCAAACCTAATGGAAACACCTTAGGTTAACTTTCCACATGATTATGAGTACTTTGAAAGTTGTTTCATGGCTGTACACATCAACAGAAAAAAGTTGTTATCTCAGTGAATGCAATGCTTAGACAATACAAATAGTGTACATTTCAATTTTACTACAAAGCACTTACTGCAAACCTAATGGAAACACCTTAATCATGTGGAAAGTTAACCTAAGGTGTTTCCTAATGCAAACACATTTGGTTAACTTCCCAGATGAATATGACTAGGTTTAAAGTTGTTTCATGCCTCAGTTCATCAAGACAAAAAAGTTACTTTCTCAGTACTACTATGCTCTGACATTAAGGAAGTACACATCTGAATTTTACACCAAAGTACTTACTGCAAACTAATGGAAACACCTTAGGTTAACTTCCCACATGATTATGAGTAGTTTGAAAGTTGTTTCATGGCTGTACACATCAACACAAAAAAGTTGTTATCTCAGTGCATGCAATGCTCAGACAATACAAATAGAATACATTTCAATTTTACACCAAAGCACTTACTGCAAACCTAATGGAAACAACTTAGATTAACTTCCCACATGATTCTGAGATGTCTGAAAGTTGTTTCATACCTGTGCACATCAAGACAAAAAAGTTGTTTTCTCAGTGCATGCAATGCTTTTACAATACAAATAGTATACATTTCAATTTTACACCAAAGCACTTACTGCAGACCTAATGGAAACACCTTAGGTTAACTTTCCACATGATTATGAGTAGTTTGAAAGTTGTTTCATGGCTGTACCCATAAAGACAAAAAAGTTGATTTCACGGTGAATAGAATGCTTTGACATAAAAGTAGTAAACATTTCAATTTTACAACAAAGTACTTACTGCAAACCTAATGGAAACACTTTAGGTTAACTTTCCACATGATTATGAGTAGTTTGAAAGTTGTTTTATGGCTGCACACATCAAAACAAAAAAGTTGTAATCTCAGTGCATGCAATGCTTAGACAATACAAATAGTATACATTTCAATTTTACACCAAAGCACTTACTGCAAACCTAATGGAAACACCTTAGGTTAACTTCCCACATGATTCTGAGATGTCTGAAAGTTGTTTCATACTTGTGCACATAAAGACAAAAAAGTTGATTTCACAGTGAATAGAATGCTTTGACATAAAAGTAGTATACATTTCAATTTTACAACAAAGTACTTACTGCAAACCTAATGGAAACACTTTAGGTTAACTTTCCACATGATTATGAGTAGTTTGAAAGTTGTTTCATGGCTGTACACATCAACACAAAAAAGTTGTTATCTCAGTGCATGCAATGCTTAGACAATACAAATAGTGTACATTTCAATTTTACACCAAAGCACTTACTACAAACCTAATGGAAACACTTTAGGTTAACTTCCCACATGATTCTGAGATGTCTGAAAGTTGTTACATACCTGTGCACATCAAGACAAAAAAGTTGATTTCAGAGTGAATAGAATGCTTTGACATAAAAGTAGTATACATTTGAATTGTACTCAAAAGTCCTGACTGCAAACCTAATGCAAACACATTTGGTTAACTTCCCAGATGAATATGACTAGGTTTAAAGTTGTTTCATGCCTCAGTTCATCAAGACAAAAAAGTTACTTTCTCAGTACTACTATGCTCTGACATTAAGGAAGTACACATCTGAATTTTACACCAAAGTACTTACTGCAAACTAATGGAAACACCTTAGGTTAACTTCCCACATGATTATGAGTAGTTTGAAAGTTGTTTCATGGCTGTACACATCAACACAAAAAAGTTGTTATCTCAGTGCATGCAATGCTTAGACAATACAAATAGTATACATTTCAATTTTACACCAAAGCACTTACTGCAAACCTAATGGAAACACCTTAGGTTAACTTCCCACATGATTCTGAGATGTCTGAAAGTTGTTTCATACTTGTGCACATAAAGACAAAAAAGTTGATTTCACAGTGAATAGAATGCTTTGACATAAAAGTAGTATACATTTCAATTTTACAACAAAGTACTTACTGCAAACCTAATGGAAACACTTTAGGTTAACTTTCCACATGATTATGAGTAGTTTGAAAGTTGTTTCATGGCTGTACACATCAACACAAAAAAGTTGTTATCTCAGTGCATGCAATGCTTAGACAATACAAATAGTGTACATTTCAATTTTACACCAAAGCACTTACTGCAAACCTAATGGAAACACTTTAGGTTAACTTCCCACATGATTCTGAGATGTCTGAAAGTTGTTACATACCTGTGCACATAAAGACAAAAAAGTTGATTTCACAGTGAATAGAATGCTTTGACATAAAAGTAGTATACATTTCAATTGTACTCAAAAGTCCTGACTGCAAACCTAATGCAAACACATTTGGTTAACTTCCCAGATGAATATGACTAGGTTTAAAGTTGTTTCATGCCTCAGTTCATCAAGACAAAAAAGTTACTTTCTCAGTACTACTATGCTCTGACATTAAGGAAGTACACATCTGAATTTTACACCAAAGTACTTACTGCAAACTAATGGAAACACCTTAGGTTAACTTCCCACATGATTATGAGTAGTTTGAAAGTTGTTTCATGGCTGTACACATCAACACAAAAAAGTTGTTATCTCAGTGCATGCAATGCTTAGACAATACAAATAGTATACATTTCAATTTTACACCAAATCACTTACTGCAAACCTAATGGAAACAACTTAGATTAACTTCCCACATGATTCTGAGATGTCTGAAAGTTGTTTCATACCTGTGCACATCAAGACAAAAAAGTTGTTTTCTCAGTGCATGCAATGCTTTTACAATACAAATAGTATACATTTCAATTTTACACCAAAGCACTTACTGCAAACCTAATGGAAACACCTTAGGTTAACTTTCCACATGATTATGAGTACTTTGAAAGTTGTTTCATGGCTGTACACATCAACAGAAAAAAGTTGTTATCTCAGTGAATGCAATGCTTAGACAATACAAATAGTGTACATTTCAATTTTACTACAAAGCACTTACTGCAAACCTAATGGAAACACCTTAGGTTAACTTCCCACATGATTCTGAGATGTCTGAAAGTTGTTACATACCTGTGCACATAAAGACAAAAAAGTTGATTTCACACTGAATAGAATGCTTTGACATAAAAGTAGTATACATTTCAATTGTACTCAAAAGTCCTGACTGCAAACCTAATGCAAACACATTTGGTTAACTTCCCAGATGAATATGACTAGGTTTAAAGTTGTTTCATGCCTCAGTTCATCAAGACAAAAAAGTTACTTTCTCAGTACTACTATGCTCTGACATTAAGGAAGTACACATCTGAATTTTACACCAAAGTACTTACTGCAAACTAATGGAAACACCTTAGGTTAACTTCCCACATGATTATGAGTAGTTTGAAAGTTGTTTCATGGCTGTACACATCAACACAAAAAAGTTGTTATCTCAGTGCATGCAATGCTCAGACAATACAAATAGAATACATTTCAATTTTACACCAAAGCACTTACTGCAAACCTAATGGAAACAACTTAGATTAACTTCCCACATGATTCTGAGATGTCTGAAAGTTGTTTCATACCTGTGCACATCAAGACAAAAAAGTTGTTTTCTCAGTGCATGCAATGCTTTTACAATACAAATAGTATACATTTCAATTTTACACCAAAGCATTTACTGCAGACCTAATGGAAACACCTTAGGTTAACTTTCCACATGATTATGAGTAGTTTGAAAGTTGTTTCATGGCTGTACACATCAACACAAAAAAGTTGTTATCTCAGTGGATGCAATGCTTAGACAATACAAATAGTGTACATTTCAATTTTACACCAAAGCACTTACTGCAAACCTAATGGAAACACTTTAGGTTAACTTCCCACATGATTCTGAGATGTCTGAAAGTTGTTACATACCTGTGTACATAAAGACAAAAAAGTTGATTTCACAGTGAATAGAATGCTTTGACATAAAAGTAGTATACATTTCAATTGTACTCAAAAGTCCTGACTGCAAACCTAATGCAAACACATTTGGTTAACTTCCCAGATGAATATGACTAGGTTTAAAGTTGTTTCATGCCTCAGTTCATCAAGACAAAAAAGTTACTTTCTCAGTACTACTATGCTCTGACATTAAGGAAGTACACATCTGAATTTTACACCAAAGTACTTACTGCAAACTAATGGAAACACCTTAGGTTAACTTCCCACATGATTATGAGTAGTTTGAAAGTTGTTTCATGGCTGTACACATCAACACAAAAAAGTTGTTATCTCAGTGCATGCAATGCTTAGACAATACAAATAGTATACATTTCAATTTTACACCAAAGCACTTACTGCAAACCTAATGGAAACAACTTAGATTAACTTCCCACATGATTCTGAGATGTCTGAAAGTTGTTTCATACCTGTGCACATCAAGACAAAAAAGTTGTTTTCTCAGTGCATGCAATGCTTTTACAATACAAATGGTATACATTTCAATTTTACACCAAAGCACTTACTGCAGACCTAATGGAAACACCTTAGGTTAACTTTCCACATGATTATGAGTAGTTTGAAAGTTGTTTCATGGCTGTACACATCAACAGAAAAAAGTTGTTATCTCAGTGAATGCAATGCTTAGACAATACAAATAGTGTACATTTCAATTTTACTACAAAGCACTTACTGCAAACCTAATGGAAACACCTTAGGTTAACTTCCCACATGATTCTGAGATGTCTGAAAGTTGTTACATACCTGTGCACATAAAGACAAAAAAGTTGATTTCACAGTGAATAGAATGCTTTGACATAAAAGTAGTATACATTTCAAGTGTACTCAAAAGTCCTGACTGCAAACCTAATGCAAACACATTTGGTTAACTTCCCAGATGAATATGACTAGGTTTAAAGTTGTTTCATGCCTCAGTTCATCAAGACAAAAAAGTTACTTTCTCAGTACTACTATGCTCTGACATTAAGGAAGTACACATCTGAATTTTACACCAAAGTACTTACTGCAAACTAATGGAAACACCTTAGGTTAACTTCCCACATGATTATGAGTAGTTTGAAAGTTGTTTCATGGCTGTACACATCAACACAAAAAAGTTGTTATCTCAGTGCATGCAATGCTTAGACAATACAAATAGTATACATTTCAATTTTACACCAAAGCACTTACTGCAAACCTAATGGAAACAACTTAGATTAACTTCCCACATGATTCTGAGATGTCTGAAAGTTGTTTCATACCTGTGCACATCAAGACAAAAAAGTTGTTTTCTCAGTGCATGCAATGCTTTTACAATACAAATAGTATACATTTCAATTTTACACCAAAGCACTTACTGCAAACCTAATGGAAACACCTTAGGTTAACTTTCCACATGATTATGAGTACTTTGAAAGTTGTTTCATGGCTGTACACATCAACAGAAAAAAGTTGTTATCTCAGTGAATGCAATGCTTAGACAATACAAATAGTGTACATTTCAATTTTACTACAAAGCACTTACTGCAAACCTAATGGAAACACCTTAGGTTAACTTCCCACATGATTCTGAGATGTCTGAAAGTTGTTACATACCTGTGCACATAAAGACAAAAAAGTTGATTTCACACTGAATAGAATGCTTTGACATAAAAGTAGTATACATTTCAATTGTACTCAAAAGTCCTGACTGCAAACCTAATGCAAACACATTTGGTTAACTTCCCAGATGAATATGACTAGGTTTAAAGTTGTTTCATGCCTCAGTTCATCAAGACAAAAAAGTTACTTTCTCAGTACTACTATGCTCTGACATTAAGGAAGTACACATCTGAATTTTACACCAAAGTACTTACTGCAAACTAATGGAAACACCTTAGGTTAACTTCCCACATGATTATGAGTAGTTTGAAAGTTGTTTCATGGCTGTACACATCAACACAAAAAAGTTGTTATCTCAGTGCATGCAATGCTCAGACAATACAAATAGAATACATTTCAATTTTACACCAAATCACTTACTGCAAACCTAATGGAAACAACTTAGATTAACTTCCCACATGATTCTGAGATGTCTGAAAGTTGTTTCATACCTGTGCACATCAAGACAAAAAAGTTGTTTTCTCAGTGCATGCAATGCTTTTACAATACAAATAGTATACATTTCAATTTTACACCAAAGCATTTACTGCAGACCTAATGGAAACACCTTAGGTTAACTTTCCACATGATTATGAGTAGTTTGAAAGTTGTTTCATGGCTGTACACATCAACAGAAAAAAGTTGTTATCTCAGTGAATGCAATGCTTAGACAATACAAATAGTATACATTTCAATTTTACACCAAAGCATTTACTGCAGACCTAATGGAAACACCTTAGGTTAACTTTCCACATGATTATGAGTAGTTTGAAAGTTGTTTCATGGCTGTACACATAAAGACAAAAAAGTTGATTTCACGGTGAATAGAATGCTTTGACATAAAAGTAGTAAACATTTCAATTTTACAACAAAGTACTTACTGCAAACCTAATGGAAACACTTTAGGTTAACTTTCCACATGATTATGAGTAGTTTGAAAGTTGTTTTATGGCTGCACACATCAAAACAAAAAAGTTGTAATCTCAGTGCATGCAATGCTTAGACAATACAAATAGTATACATTTCAATTTTACACCAAAGCACTTACTGCAAACCTAATGGAAACACCTTAGGTTAACTTCCCACATGATTCTGAGATGTCTGAAAGTTGTTTCATACTTGTGCACATAAAGACAAAAAAGTTGATTTCACAGTGAATAGAATGCTTTGACATAAAAGTAGTATACATTTCAATTTTACAACAAAGTACTTACTGCAAACCTAATGGAAACACTTTAGGTTAACTTTCCACATGATTATGAGTAGTTTGAAAGTTGTTTCATGGCTGTACACATCAACACAAAAAAGTTGTTATCTCAGTGCATGCAATGCTTAGACAATACAAATAGTGTACATTTCAATTTTACACCAAAGCACTTACTACAAACCTAATGGAAACACTTTAGGTTAACTTCCCACATGATTCTGAGATGTCTGAAAGTTGTTACATACCTGTGCACATCAAGACAAAAAAGTTGATTTCAGAGTGAATAGAATGCTTTGACATAAAAGTAGTATACATTTCAATTGTACTCAAAAGTCCTGACTGCAAACCTAATGCAAACACATTTGGTTAACTTCCCAGATGAATATGACTAGGTTTAAAGTTGTTTCATGCCTCAGTTCATCAAGACAAAAAAGTTACTTTCTCAGTACTACTATGCTCTGACATTAAGGAAGTACACATCTGAATTTTACACCAAAGTACTTACTGCAAACTAATGGAAACACCTTAGGTTAACTTCCCACATGATTATGAGTAGTTTGAAAGTTGTTTCATGGCTGTACACATCAACACAAAAAAGTTGTTATCTCAGTGCATGCAATGCTCAGACAATACAAATAGAATACATTTCAATTTTACACCAAAGCACTTACTGCAAACCTAATGGAAACAACTTAGATTAACTTCCCACATGATTCTGAGATGTCTGAAAGTTGTTTCATACCTGTGCACATCAAGACAAAAAAGTTGTTTTCTCAGTGCATGCAATGCTTTTACAATACAAATAGTATACATTTCAATTTTACACCAAAGCATTTACTGCAGACCTAATGGAAACACCTTAGGTTAACTTTCCACATGATTATGAGTAGTTTGAAAGTTGTTTCATGGCTGTACACATCAACACAAAAAAGTTGTTATCTCAGTGGATGCAATGCTTAGACAATACAAATAGTGTACATTTCAATTTTACACCAAAGCACTTACTGCAAACCTAATGGAAACACTTTAGGTTAACTTCCCACATGATTCTGAGATGTCTGAAAGTTGTTACATACCTGTGTACATAAAGACAAAAAAGTTGATTTCACAGTGAATAGAATGCTTTGACATAAAAGTAGTATACATTTCAATTGTACTCAAAAGTCCTGACTGCAAACCTAATGCAAACACATTTGGTTAACTTCCCAGATGAATATGACTAGGTTTAAAGTTGTTTCATGCCTCAGTTCATCAAGACAAAAAAGTTACTTTCTCAGTACTACTATGCTCTGACATTAAGGAAGTACACATCTGAATTTTACACCAAAGTACTTACTGCAAACTAATGGAAACACCTTAGGTTAACTTCCCACATGATTATGAGTAGTTTGAAAGTTGTTTCATGGCTGTACACATCAACACAAAAAAGTTGTTATCTCAGTGCATGCAATGCTTAGACAATACAAATAGTATACATTTCAATTTTACACCAAAGCACTTACTGCAAACCTAATGGAAACAACTTAGATTAACTTCCCACATGATTCTGAAATGTCTGAAAGTTGTTTCATACCTGTGCACATCAAGACAAAAAAGTTGTTTTCTCAGTGCATGCAATGCTTTTACAATACAAATGGTATACATTTCAATTTTACACCAAAGCACTTACTGCAGACCTAATGGAAACACCTTAGGTTAACTTTCCACATGATTATGAGTAGTTTGAAAGTTGTTTCATGGCTGTACACATCAACAGAAAAAAGTTGTTATCTCAGTGAATGCAATGCTTAGACAATACAAATAGTGTACATTTCAATTTTACTACAAAGCACTTACTGCAAACCTAATGGAAACACCTTAGGTTAACTTCCCACATGATTCTGAGATGCCTGAAAGTTGTTACATACCTGTGCACATAAAGACAAAAAAGTTGATTTCACAGTGAATAGAATGCTTTGACATAAAAGTAGTATACATTTCAATTGTACTCAAAAGTCCTGACTGCAAACCTAATGCAAACACATTTGGTTAACTTCCCAGATGAATATGACTAGGTTTAAAGTTGTTTCATGCCTCAGTTCATCAAGACAAAAAAGTTACTTTCTCAGTACTACTATGCTCTGACATTAAGGAAGTACACATCTGAATTTTACACCAAAGTACTTACTGCAAACTAATGGAAACACCTTAGGTTAACTTCCCACATGATTATGAGTAGTTTGAAAGTTGTTTCATGGCTGTACACATCAACACAAAAAAGTTGTTATCTCAGTGCATGCAATGCTCAGACAATACAAATAGAATACATTTCAATTTTACACCAAAGCACTTACTGCAAACCTAATGGAAACAACTTAGATTAACTTCCCACATGATTCTGAGATGTCTGAAAGTTGTTTCATACCTGTGCACATCAAGACAAAAAAGTTGTTTTCTCAGTGCATGCAATGCTTTTACAATACAAATAGTATACATTTCAATTTTACACCAAAGCATTTACTGCAGACCTAATGGAAACACCTTAGGTTAACTTTCCACATGATTATGAGTAGTTTGAAAGTTGTTTCATGGCTGTACACATCAACAGAAAAAAGTTGTTATCTCAGTGAATGCAATGCTTAGACAATACAAATAGTATACATTTCAATTTTACACCAAAGCATTTACTGCAGACCTAATGGAAACACCTTAGGTTAACTTTCCACATGATTATGAGTAGTTTGAAAGTTGTTTCATGGCTGTACACATAAAGACAAAAAAGTTGATTTCACGGTGAATAGAATGCTTTGACATAAAAGTAGTAAACATTTCAATTTTACAACAAAGCACTTACTGCAAACCTAATGGAAACACCTTAGGTTAACTTTCCACATGATTATGAGTAGTTTGAAAGTTGTTTCATGGCTGTACACATCAACAGAAAAAAGTTGTTATCTCAGTGAATGCAATGCTTAGACAATACAAATAGTGTACATTTCAATTTTACTACAAAGCACTTACTGCAAACCTAATGGAAACACCTTAGGTTAACTTCCCACATGATTCTGAGATGTCTGAAAGTTGTTACATACCTGTGCACATAAAGACAAAAAAGTTGATTTCACAGTGAATAGAATGCTTTGACATAAAAGTAGTATACATTTCAATTGTACTCAAAAGTCCTGACTGCAAACCTAATGCAAACACATTTGGTTAACTTCCCAGATGAATATGATTAGGTTTAAAGTTGTTTCATGCCTCAGTTCATCAAGACAAAAAAGTTACTTTCTCAGTACTACTATGCTCTGACATTAAGGAAGTACACATCTGAATTTTACACCAAAGTACTTACTGCAAACTAATGGAAACACCTTAGGTTAACTTCCCACATGATTATGAGTAGTTTGAAAGTTGTTTCATGGCTGTACACATCAACACAAAAAAGTTGTTATCTCAGTGCATGCAATGCTTAGACAATACAAATAGTATACATTTCAATTTTACACCAAAGCACTTACTGCAAACCTAATGGAAACACCTTAGGTTAACTTCCCACATGATTCTGAGATGTCTGAAAGTTGTTTCATACTTGTGCACATAAAGACAAAAAAGTTGATTTCACAGTGAATAGAATGCTTTGACATAAAAGTAGTATACATTTCAATTTTACACCAAAGCACTTACTGCAAACCTAATGGAAACAACTTAGATTAACTTCCCACATGATTCTGAGATGTCTGAAAGTTGTTTCATACCTGTGCACATCAAGACAAAAAAGTTGTTTTCTCAGTGCATGCAATGCTTTTACAATACAAATAGTATACATTTCAATTTTACACCAAAGCATTTACTGCAGACCTAATGGAAACACCTTAGGTTAACTTTCCACATGATTATGAGTAGTTTGAAAGTTGTTTCATGGCTGTACACATCAACAGAAAAAAGTTGTTATCTCAGTGAATGCAATGCTTAGACAATACAAATAGTATACATTTCAATTTTACACCAAAGCATTTACTGCAGACCTAATGGAAACACCTTAGGTTAACTTTCCACATGATTATGAGTAGTTTGAAAGTTGTTTCATGGCTGTACACATAAAGACAAAAAAGTTGATTTCACGGTGAATAGAATGCTTTGACATAAAAGTAGTAAACATTTCAATTTTACAACAAAGTACTTACTGCAAACCTAATGGAAACACTTTAGGTTAACTTTCCACATGATTATGAGTAGTTTGAAAGTTGTTTTATGGCTGCACACATCAAAACAAAAAAGTTGTAATCTCAGTGCATGCAATGCTTAGACAATACAAATAGTATACATTTCAATTTTACACCAAAGCACTTACTGCAAACCTAATGGAAACACCTTAGGTTAACTTCCCACATGATTCTGAGATGTCTGAAAGTTGTTTCATACTTGTGCACATAAAGACAAAAAAGTTGATTTCACAGTGAATAGAATGCTTTGACATAAAAGTAGTATACATTTCAATTTTACAACAAAGTACTTACTGCAAACCTAATGGAAACACTTTAGGTTAACTTTCCACATGATTATGAGTAGTTTGAAAGTTGTTTCATGGCTGTACACATCAACACAAAAAAGTTGTTATCTCAGTGCATGCAATGCTTAGACAATACAAATAGTGTACATTTCAATTTTACACCAAAACACTTACTACAAACCTAATGGAAACACTTTAGGTTAACTTCCCACATGATTCTGAGATGTCTGAAAGTTGTTACATACCTGTGCACATCAAGACAAAAAAGTTGATTTCAGAGTGAATAGAATGCTTTGACATAAAAGTAGTATACATTTCAATTGTACTCAAAAGTCCTGACTGCAAACCTAATGCAAACACATTTGGTTAACTTCCCAGATGAATATGACTAGGTTTAAAGTTGTTTCATGCCTCAGTTCATCAAGACAAAAAAGTTACTTTCTCAGTACTACTATGCTCTGACATTAAGGAAGTACACATCTGAATTTTACACCAAAGTACTTACTGCAAACTAATGGAAACACCTTAGGTTAACTTCCCACATGATTATGAGTAGTTTGAAAGTTGTTTCATGGCTGTACACATCAACACAAAAAAGTTGTTATCTCAGTGCATGCAATGCTTAGACAATACAAATAGTATACATTTCAATTTTACACCAAAGCACTTACTGCAAACCTAATGGAAACACCTTAGGTTAACTTCCCACATGATTCTGAGATGTCTGAAAGTTGTTTCATACTTGTGCACATAAAGACAAAAAAGTTGATTTCACAGTGAATAGAATGCTTTGACATAAAAGTAGTATACATTTCAATTTTACAACAAAGTACTTACTGCAAACCTAATGGAAACACTTTAGGTTAACTTTCCACATGATTATGAGTAGTTTGAAAGTTGTTTCATGGCTGTACACATCAACACAAAAAAGTTGTTATCTCAGTGCATGCAATGCTTAGACAATACAAATAGTGTACATTTCAATTTTACACCAAAGCACTTACTGCAAACCTAATGGAAACACTTTAGGTTAACTTCCCACATGATTCTGAGATGTCTGAAAGTTGTTACATACCTGTGCACATAAAGACAAAAAAGTTGATTTCACAGTGAATAGAATGCTTTGACATAAAAGTAGTATACATTTCAATTGTACTCAAAAGTCCTGACTGCAAACCTAATGCAAACACATTTGGTTAACTTCCCAGATGAATATGACTAGGTTTAAAGTTGTTTCATGCCTCAGTTCATCAAGACAAAAAAGTTACTTTCTCAGTACTACTATGCTCTGACATTAAGGAAGTACACATCTGAATTTTACACCAAAGTACTTACTGCAAACTAATGGAAACACCTTAGGTTAACTTCCCACATGATTATGAGTAGTTTGAAAGTTGTTTCATGGCTGTACACATCAACACAAAAAAGTTGTTATCTCAGTGCATGCAATGCTCAGACAATACAAATAGAATACATTTCAATTTTACACCAAAGCACTTACTGCAAACCTAATGGAAACAACTTAGATTAACTTCCCACATGATTCTGAGATGTCTGAAAGTTGTTTCATACCTGTGCACATCAAGACAAAAAAGTTGTTTTCTCAGTGCATGCAATGCTTTTACAATACAAATAGTATACATTTCAATTTTACAGCAAAGCATTTACTGCAGACCTAATGGAAACACCTTAGGTTAACTTTCCACATGATTATGAGTAGTTTGAAAGTTGTTTCATGGCTGTACACATCAACAGAAAAAAGTTGTTATCTCAGTGAATGCAATGCTTAGACAATACAAATAGTATACATTTCAATTTTACACCAAAGCATTTACTGCAGACCTAATGGAAACACCTTAGGTTAACTTTCCACATGATTATGAGTACTTTGAAAGTTGTTTCATGGCTGTACACATAAAGACAAAAAAGTTGATTTCACGGTGAATAGAATGCTTTGACATAAAAGTAGTAAACATTTCAATTTTACAACAAAGCACTTACTGCAAACCTAATGGAAACACCTTAGGTTAACTTTCCACATGATTATGAGTAGTTTGAAAGTTGTTTCATGGCTGTACACATCAACAGAAAAAAGTTGTTATCTCAGTGAATGCAATGCTTAGACAATACAAATAGTGTACATTTCAATTTTACTACAAAGCACTTACTGCAAACCTAATGGAAACACCTTAGGTTAACTTCCCACATGATTCTGAGATGTCTGAAAGTTGTTACATACCTGTGCACATAAAGACAAAAAAGTTGATTTCACAGTGAATAGAATGCTTTGACATAAAAGTAGTATACATTTCAATTGTACTCAAAAGTCCTGACTGCAAACCTAATGCAAACACATTTGGTTAACTTCCCAGATGAATATGATTAGGTTTAAAGTTGTTTGATGCCTCAGTTCATCAAGACAAAAAAGTTACTTTCTCAGTACTACTATGCTCTGACATTAAGGAAGTACACATCTGAATTTTACACCAAAGTACTTACTGCAAACTAATGGAAACACCTTAGGTTAACTTCCCACATGATTATGAGTAGTTTGAAAGTTGTTTCATGGCTGTACACATCAACACAAAAAAGTTGTTATCTCAGTGCATGCAATGCTTAGACAACACAAATAGTATACATTTCAAATTTACACCAAAGCACTTACTGCAAACCTAATGGAAACACCTTAGGTTAACTTCCCACATGAT
This sequence comes from Mobula birostris, assembly GCF_030028105.1. NCBI lineage: Eukaryota > Metazoa > Chordata > Chondrichthyes > Myliobatiformes > Myliobatidae > Mobula > Mobula birostris. The sequence continues at coordinate 175,632 of NW_027278364.1, forward strand.
TCTGAGATGTCTGAAAGTTGTTTCATACTTGTGCACATAAAGACAAAAAAGTTGATTTCACAGTGAATAGAATGCTTTGACATAAAAGTAGTATACATTTCAATTTTACACCAAAGCACTTACTGCAAACCTAATGGAAACAACTTAGATTAACTTCCCACATGATTCTGAGATGTCTGAAAGTTGTTTCATACCTGTGCACATCAAGACAAAAAAGTTGTTTTCTCAGTGCATGCAATGCTTTTACAATACAAATAGTATACATTTCAATTTTACACCAAAGCATTTACTGCAGACCTAATGGAAACACCTTAGGTTAACTTTCCACATGATTATGAGTAGTTTGAAAGTTGTTTCATGGCTGTACACATCAACAGAAAAAAGTTGTTATCTCAGTGAATGCAATGCTTAGACAATACAAATAGTATACATTTCAATTTTACACCAAAGCATTTACTGCAGACCTAATGGAAACACCTTAGGTTAACTTTCCACATGATTATGAGTAGTTTGAAAGTTGTTTCATGGCTGTACCCATAAAGACAAAAAAGTTGATTTCACGGTGAATAGAATGCTTTGACATAAAAGTAGTAAACATTTCAATTTTACAACAAAGTACTTACTGCAAACCTAATGGAAACACTTTAGGTTAACTTTCCACATGATTATGAGTAGTTTGAAAGTTGTTTTATGGCTGCACACATCAAAACAAAAAAGTTGTAATCTCAGTGCATGCAATGCTTAGACAATACAAATAGTATACATTTCAATTTTACACCAAAGCACTTACTGCAAACCTAATGGAAACACCTTAGGTTAACTTCCCACATGATTCTGAGATGTCTGAAAGTTGTTTCATACTTGTGCACATAAAGACAAAAAAGTTGATTTCACAGTGAATAGAATGCTTTGACATAAAAGTAGTATACATTTCAATTTTACAACAAAGTACTTACTGCAAACCTAATGGAAACACTTTAGGTTAACTTTCCACATGATTATGAGTAGTTTGAAAGTTGTTTCATGGCTGTACACATCAACACAAAAAAGTTGTTATCTCAGTGCATGCAATGCTTAGACAATACAAATAGTGTACATTTCAATTTTACACCAAAGCACTTACTACAAACCTAATGGAAACACTTTAGGTTAACTTCCCACATGATTCTGAGATGTCTGAAAGTTGTTACATACCTGTGCACATCAAGACAAAAAAGTTGATTTCAGAGTGAATAGAATGCTTTGACATAAAAGTAGTATACATTTGAATTGTACTCAAAAGTCCTGACTGCAAACCTAATGCAAACACATTTGGTTAACTTCCCAGATGAATATGACTAGGTTTAAAGTTGTTTCATGCCTCAGTTCATCAAGACAAAAAAGTTACTTTCTCAGTACTACTATGCTCTGACATTAAGGAAGTACACATCTGAATTTTACACCAAAGTACTTACTGCAAACTAATGGAAACACCTTAGGTTAACTTCCCACATGATTATGAGTAGTTTGAAAGTTGTTTCATGGCTGTACACATCAACACAAAAAAGTTGTTATCTCAGTGCATGCAATGCTTAGACAATACAAATAGTATACATTTCAATTTTACACCAAAGCACTTACTGCAAACCTAATGGAAACACCTTAGGTTAACTTCCCACATGATTCTGAGATGTCTGAAAGTTGTTTCATACTTGTGCACATAAAGACAAAAAAGTTGATTTCACAGTGAATAGAATGCTTTGACATAAAAGTAGTATACATTTCAATTTTACAACAAAGTACTTACTGCAAACCTAATGGAAACACTTTAGGTTAACTTTCCACATGATTATGAGTAGTTTGAAAGTTGTTTCATGGCTGTACACATCAACACAAAAAAGTTGTTATCTCAGTGCATGCAATGCTTAGACAATACAAATAGTGTACATTTCAATTTTACACCAAAGCACTTACTGCAAACCTAATGGAAACACTTTAGGTTAACTTCCCACATGATTCTGAGATGTCTGAAAGTTGTTACATACCTGTGCACATAAAGACAAAAAAGTTGATTTCACAGTGAATAGAATGCTTTGACATAAAAGTAGTATACATTTCAATTGTACTCAAAAGTCCTGACTGCAAACCTAATGCAAACACATTTGGTTAACTTCCCAGATGAATATGACTAGGTTTAAAGTTGTTTCATGCCTCAGTTCATCAAGACAAAAAAGTTACTTTCTCAGTACTACTATGCTCTGACATTAAGGAAGTACACATCTGAATTTTACACCAAAGTACTTACTGCAAACTAATGGAAACACCTTAGGTTAACTTCCCACATGATTATGAGTAGTTTGAAAGTTGTTTCATGGCTGTACACATCAACACAAAAAAGTTGTTATCTCAGTGCATGCAATGCTTAGACAATACAAATAGTATACATTTCAATTTTACACCAAATCACTTACTGCAAACCTAATGGAAACAACTTAGATTAACTTCCCACATGATTCTGAGATGTCTGAAAGTTGTTTCATACCTGTGCACATCAAGACAAAAAAGTTGTTTTCTCAGTGCATGCAATGCTTTTACAATACAAATAGTATACATTTCAATTTTACACCAAAGCACTTACTGCAAACCTAATGGAAACACCTTAGGTTAACTTTCCACATGATTATGAGTACTTTGAAAGTTGTTTCATGGCTGTACACATCAACAGATAAAAGTTGTTATCTCAGTGAATGCAATGCTTAGACAATACAAATAGTGTACATTTCAATTTTACTACAAAGCACTTACTGCAAACCTAATGGAAACACCTTAGGTTAACTTCCCACATGATTCTGAGATGTCTGAAAGTTGTTACATACCTGTGCACATAAAGACAAAAAAGTTGATTTCACACTGAATAGAATGCTTTGACATAAAAGTAGTATACATTTCAATTGTACTCAAAAGTCCTGACTGCAAACCTAATGCAAACACATTTGGTTAACTTCCCAGATGAATATGACTAGGTTTAAAGTTGTTTCATGCCTCAGTTCATCAAGACAAAAAAGTTACTTTCTCAGTACTACTATGCTCTGACATTAAGGAAGTACACATCTGAATTTTACACCAAAGTACTTACTGCAAACTAATGGAAACACCTTAGGTTAACTTCCCACATGATTATGAGTAGTTTGAAAGTTGTTTCATGGCTGTACACATCAACACAAAAAAGTTGTTATCTCAGTGCATGCAATGCTCAGACAATACAAATAGAATACATTTCAATTTTACACCAAAGCACTTACTGCAAACCTAATGGAAACAACTTAGATTAACTTCCCACATGATTCTGAGATGTCTGAAAGTTGTTTCATACCTGTGCACATCAAGACAAAAAAGTTGTTTTCTCAGTGCATGCAATGCTTTTACAATACAAATAGTATACATTTCAATTTTACAGCAAAGCATTTACTGCAGACCTAATGGAAACACCTTAGGTTAACTTTCCACATGATTATGAGTAGTTTGAAAGTTGTTTCATGGCTGTACACATCAACAGAAAAAAGTTGTTATCTCAGTGAATGCAATGCTTAGACAATACAAATAGTATACATTTCAATTTTACACCAAAGCATTTACTGCAGACCTAATGGAAACACCTTAGGTTAACTTTCCACATGATTATGAGTACTTTGAAAGTTGTTTCATGGCTGTACACATAAAGACAAAAAAGTTGATTTCACGGTGAATAGAATGCTTTGACATAAAAGTAGTAAACATTTCAATTTTACAACAAAGCACTTACTGCAAACCTAATGGAAACACCTTAGGTTAACTTTCCACATGATTATGAGTAGTTTGAAAGTTGTTTCATGGCTGTACACATCAACAGAAAAAAGTTGTTATCTCAGTGAATGCAATGCTTAGACAATACAAATAGTGTACATTTCAATTTTACTACAAAGCACTTACTGCAAACCTAATGGAAACACCTTAGGTTAACTTCCCACATGATTCTGAGATGTCTGAAAGTTGTTACATACCTGTGCACATAAAGACAAAAAAGTTGATTTCACAGTGAATAGAATGCTTTGACATAAAAGTAGTATACATTTCAATTGTACTCAAAAGTCCTGACTGCAAACCTAATGCAAACACATTTGGTTAACTTCCCAGATGAATATGATTAGGTTTAAAGTTGTTTGATGCCTCAGTTCATCAAGACAAAAAAGTTACTTTCTCAGTACTACTATGCTCTGACATTAAGGAAGTACACATCTGAATTTTACACCAAAGTACTTACTGCAAACTAATGGAAACACCTTAGGTTAACTTCCCACATGATTATGAGTAGTTTGAAAGTTGTTTCATGGCTGTACACATCAACACAAAAAAGTTGTTATCTCAGTGCATGCAATGCTTAGACAACACAAATAGTATACATTTCAAATTTACACCAAAGCACTTACTGCAAACCTAATGGAAACACCTTAGGTTAACTTCCCACATGATTCTGAGATGTCTGAAAGTTGTTTCATACTTGTGCACATAAAGACAAAAAAGTTGATTTCACAGTGAATAGAATGCTTTGACATAAAAGTAGTATACATTTCAATTTTACACCAAAGCACTTACTGCAAACCTAATGGAAACAACTTAGATTAACTTCCCACATGATTCTGAGATGTCTGAAAGTTGTTTCATACCTGTGCACATCAAGACAAAAAAGTTGTTTTCTCAGTGCATGCAATGCTTTTACAATACAAATAGTATACATTTCAATTTTACACCAAAGCATTTACTGCAGACCTAATGGAAACACCTTAGGTTAACTTTCCACATGATTATGAGTAGTTTGAAAGTTGTTTCATGGCTGTACACATCAACAGAAAAAAGTTGTTATCTCAGTGAATGCAATGCTTAGACAATACAAATAGTATACATTTCAATTTTACACCAAAGCATTTACTGCAGACCTAATGGAAACACCTTAGGTTAACTTTCCACATGATTATGAGTAGTTTGAAAGTTGTTTCATGGCTGTACCCATAAAGACAAAAAAGTTGATTTCACGGTGAATAGAATGCTTTGACATAAAAGTAGTAAACATTTCAATTTTACAACAAAGTACTTACTGCAAACCTAATGGAAACACTTTAGGTTAACTTTCCACATGATTATGAGTAGTTTGAAAGTTGTTTTATGGCTGCACACATCAAAACAAAAAAGTTGTAATCTCAGTGCATGCAATGCTTAGACAATACAAATAGTATACATTTCAATTTTACACCAAAGCACTTACTGCAAACCTAATGGAAACACCTTAGGTTAACTTCCCACATGATTCTGAGATGTCTGAAAGTTGTTTCATACTTGTGCACATAAAGACAAAAAAGTTGATTTCACAGTGAATAGAATGCTTTGACATAAAAGTAGTATACATTTCAATTTTACAACAAAGTACTTACTGCAAACCTAATGGAAACACTTTAGGTTAACTTTCCACATGATTATGAGTAGTTTGAAAGTTGTTTCATGGCTGTACACATCAACACAAAAAAGTTGTTATCTCAGTGCATGCAATGCTTAGACAATACAAATAGTGTACATTTCAATTTTACACCAAAGCACTTACTACAAACCTAATGGAAACACTTTAGGTTAACTTCCCACATGATTCTGAGATGTCTGAAAGTTGTTACATACCTGTGCACATCAAGACAAAAAAGTTGATTTCAGAGTGAATAGAATGCTTTGACATAAAAGTAGTATACATTTGAATTGTACTCAAAAGTCCTGACTGCAAACCTAATGCAAACACATTTGGTTAACTTCCCAGATGAATATGACTAGGTTTAAAGTTGTTTCATGCCTCAGTTCATCAAGACAAAAAAGTTACTTTCTCAGTACTACTATGCTCTGACATTAAGGAAGTACACATCTGAATTTTACACCAAAGTACTTACTGCAAACTAATGGAAACACCTTAGGTTAACTTCCCACATGATTATGAGTAGTTTGAAAGTTGTTTCATGGCTGTACACATCAACACAAAAAAGTTGTTATCTCAGTGCATGCAATGCTTAGACAATACAAATAGTATACATTTCAATTTTACACCAAAGCACTTACTGCAAACCTAATGGAAACACCTTAGGTTAACTTCCCACATGATTCTGAGATGTCTGAAAGTTGTTTCATACTTGTGCACATAAAGACAAAAAAGTTGATTTCACAGTGAATAGAATGCTTTGACATAAAAGTAGTATACATTTCAATTTTACAACAAAGTACTTACTGCAAACCTAATGGAAACACTTTAGGTTAACTTTCCACATGATTATGAGTAGTTTGAAAGTTGTTTCATGGCTGTACACATCAACACAAAAAAGTTGTTATCTCAGTGCATGCAATGCTTAGACAATACAAATAGTGTACATTTCAATTTTACACCAAAGCACTTACTGCAAACCTAATGGAAACACTTTAGGTTAACTTCCCACATGATTCTGAGATGTCTGAAAGTTGTTACATACCTGTGCACATAAAGACAAAAAAGTTGATTTCACAGTGAATAGAATGCTTTGACATAAAAGTAGTATACATTTCAATTGTACTCAAAAGTCCTGACTGCAAACCTAATGCAAACACATTTGGTTAACTTCCCAGATGAATATGACTAGGTTTAAAGTTGTTTCATGCCTCAGTTCATCAAGACAAAAAAGTTACTTTCTCAGTACTACTATGCTCTGACATTAAGGAAGTACACATCTGAATTTTACACCAAAGTACTTACTGCAAACTAATGGAAACACCTTAGGTTAACTTCCCACATGATTATGAGTAGTTTGAAAGTTGTTTCATGGCTGTACACATCAACACAAAAAAGTTGTTATCTCAGTGCATGCAATGCTTAGACAATACAAATAGTATACATTTCAATTTTACACCAAATCACTTACTGCAAACCTAATGGAAACAACTTAGATTAACTTCCCACATGATTCTGAGATGTCTGAAAGTTGTTTCATACCTGTGCACATCAAGACAAAAAAGTTGTTTTCTCAGTGCATGCAATGCTTTTACAATACAAATAGTATACATTTCAATTTTACACCAAAGCACTTACTGCAAACCTAATGGAAACACCTTAGGTTAACTTTCCACATGATTATGAGTACTTTGAAAGTTGTTTCATGGCTGTACACATCAACAGATAAAAGTTGTTATCTCAGTGAATGCAATGCTTAGACAATACAAATAGTGTACATTTCAATTTTACTACAAAGCACTTACTGCAAACCTAATGGAAACACCTTAGGTTAACTTCCCACATGATTCTGAGATGTCTGAAAGTTGTTACATACCTGTGCACATAAAGACAAAAAAGTTGATTTCACACTGAATAGAATGCTTTGACATAAAAGTAGTATACATTTCAATTGTACTCAAAAGTCCTGACTGCAAACCTAATGCAAACACATTTGGTTAACTTCCCAGATGAATATGACTAGGTTTAAAGTTGTTTCATGCCTCAGTTCATCAAGACAAAAAAGTTACTTTCTCAGTACTACTATGCTCTGACATTAAGGAAGTACACATCTGAATTTTACACCAAAGTACTTACTGCAAACTAATGGAAACACCTTAGGTTAACTTCCCACATGATTATGAGTAGTTTGAAAGTTGTTTCATGGCTGTACACATCAACACAAAAAAGTTGTTATCTCAGTGCATGCAATGCTCAGACAATACAAATAGAATACATTTCAATTTTACACCAAAGCACTTACTGCAAACCTAATGGAAACAACTTAGATTAACTTCCCACATGATTCTGAGATGTCTGAAAGTTGTTTCATACCTGTGCACATCAAGACAAAAAAGTTGTTTTCTCAGTGCATGCAATGCTTTTACAATACAAATAGTATACATTTCAATTTTACACCAAAGCATTTACTGCAGACCTAATGGAAACACCTTAGGTTAACTTTCCACATGATTATGAGTAGTTTGAAAGTTGTTTCATGGCTGTACACATCAACACAAAAAAGTTGTTATCTCAGTGGATGCAATGCTTAGACAATACAAATAGTGTACATTTCAATTTTACACCAAAGCACTTACTGCAAACCTAATGGAAACACTTTAGGTTAACTTCCCACATGATTCTGAGATGTCTGAAAGTTGTTACATACCTGTGTACATAAAGACAAAAAAGTTGATTTCACAGTGAATAGAATGCTTTGACATAAAAGTAGTATACATTTCAATTGTACTCAAAAGTCCTGACTGCAAACCTAATGCAAACACATTTGGTTAACTTCCCAGATGAATATGACTAGGTTTAAAGTTGTTTCATGCCTCAGTTCATCAAGACAAAAAAGTTACTTTCTCAGTACTACTATGCTCTGACATTAAGGAAGTACACATCTGAATTTTACACCAAAGTACTTACTGCAAACTAATGGAAACACCTTAGGTTAACTTCCCACATGATTATGAGTAGTTTGAAAGTTGTTTCATGGCTGTACACATCAACACAAAAAAGTTGTTATCTCAGTGCATGCAATGCTTAGACAATACAAATAGTATACATTTCAATTTTACACCAAAGCACTTACTGCAAACCTAATGGAAACAACTTAGATTAACTTCCCACATGATTCTGAGATGTCTGAAAGTTGTTTCATACCTGTGCACATCAAGACAAAAAAGTTGTTTTCTCAGTGCATGCAATGCTTTTACAATACAAATAGTATACATTTCAATTTTACACCAAAGCACTTACTGCAAACCTAATGGAAACACCTTAGGTTAACTTTCCACATGATTATGAGTACTTTGAAAGTTGTTTCATGGCTGTACACATCAACAGAAAAAAGTTGTTATCTCAGTGAATGCAATGCTTAGACAATACAAATAGTGTACATTTCAATTTTACTACAAAGCACTTACTGCAAACCTAATGGAAACACCTTAATCATGTGGAAAGTTAACCTAAGGTGTTTCCTAATGCAAACACATTTGGTTAACTTCCCAGATGAATATGACTAGGTTTAAAGTTGTTTCATGCCTCAGTTCATCAAGACAAAAAAGTTACTTTCTCAGTACTACTATGCTCTGACATTAAGGAAGTACACATCTGAATTTTACACCAAAGTACTTACTGCAAACTAATGGAAACACCTTAGGTTAACTTCCCACATGATTATGAGTAGTTTGAAAGTTGTTTCATGGCTGTACACATCAACACAAAAAAGTTGTTATCTCAGTGCATGCAATGCTCAGACAATACAAATAGAATACATTTCAATTTTACACCAAAGCACTTACTGCAAACCTAATGGAAACAACTTAGATTAACTTCCCACATGATTCTGAGATGTCTGAAAGTTGTTTCATACCTGTGCACATCAAGACAAAAAAGTTGTTTTCTCAGTGCATGCAATGCTTTTACAATACAAATAGTATACATTTCAATTTTACACCAAAGCACTTACTGCAGACCTAATGGAAACACCTTAGGTTAACTTTCCACATGATTATGAGTAGTTTGAAAGTTGTTTCATGGCTGTACCCATAAAGACAAAAAAGTTGATTTCACGGTGAATAGAATGCTTTGACATAAAAGTAGTAAACATTTCAATTTTACAACAAAGTACTTACTGCAAACCTAATGGAAACACTTTAGGTTAACTTTCCACATGATTATGAGTAGTTTGAAAGTTGTTTTATGGCTGCACACATCAAAACAAAAAAGTTGTAATCTCAGTGCATGCAATGCTTAGACAATACAAATAGTATACATTTCAATTTTACACCAAAGCACTTACTGCAAACCTAATGGAAACACCTTAGGTTAACTTCCCACATGATTCTGAGATGTCTGAAAGTTGTTTCATACTTGTGCACATAAAGACAAAAAAGTTGATTTCACAGTGAATAGAATGCTTTGACATAAAAGTAGTATACATTTCAATTTTACAACAAAGTACTTACTGCAAACCTAATGGAAACACTTTAGGTTAACTTTCCACATGATTATGAGTAGTTTGAAAGTTGTTTCATGGCTGTACACATCAACACAAAAAAGTTGTTATCTCAGTGCATGCAATGCTTAGACAATACAAATAGTGTACATTTCAATTTTACACCAAAGCACTTACTACAAACCTAATGGAAACACTTTAGGTTAACTTCCCACATGATTCTGAGATGTCTGAAAGTTGTTACATACCTGTGCACATCAAGACAAAAAAGTTGATTTCAGAGTGAATAGAATGCTTTGACATAAAAGTAGTATACATTTGAATTGTACTCAAAAGTCCTGACTGCAAACCTAATGCAAACACATTTGGTTAACTTCCCAGATGAATATGACTAGGTTTAAAGTTGTTTCATGCCTCAGTTCATCAAGACAAAAAAGTTACTTTCTCAGTACTACTATGCTCTGACATTAAGGAAGTACACATCTGAATTTTACACCAAAGTACTTACTGCAAACTAATGGAAACACCTTAGGTTAACTTCCCACATGATTATGAGTAGTTTGAAAGTTGTTTCATGGCTGTACACATCAACACAAAAAAGTTGTTATCTCAGTGCATGCAATGCTTAGACAATACAAATAGTATACATTTCAATTTTACACCAAAGCACTTACTGCAAACCTAATGGAAACACCTTAGGTTAACTTCCCACATGATTCTGAGATGTCTGAAAGTTGTTTCATACTTGTGCACATAAAGACAAAAAAGTTGATTTCACAGTGAATAGAATGCTTTGACATAAAAGTAGTATACATTTCAATTTTACAACAAAGTACTTACTGCAAACCTAATGGAAACACTTTAGGTTAACTTTCCACATGATTATGAGTAGTTTGAAAGTTGTTTCATGGCTGTACACATCAACACAAAAAAGTTGTTATCTCAGTGCATGCAATGCTTAGACAATACAAATAGTGTACATTTCAATTTTACACCAAAGCACTTACTGCAAACCTAATGGAAACACTTTAGGTTAACTTCCCACATGATTCTGAGATGTCTGAAAGTTGTTACATACCTGTGCACATAAAGACAAAAAAGTTGATTTCACAGTGAATAGAATGCTTTGACATAAAAGTAGTATACATTTCAATTGTACTCAAAAGTCCTGACTGCAAACCTAATGCAAACACATTTGGTTAACTTCCCAGATGAATATGACTAGGTTTAAAGTTGTTTCATGCCTCAGTTCATCAAGACAAAAAAGTTACTTTCTCAGTACTACTATGCTCTGACATTAAGGAAGTACACATCTGAATTTTACACCAAAGTACTTACTGCAAACTAATGGAAACACCTTAGGTTAACTTCCCACATGATTATGAGTAGTTTGAAAGTTGTTTCATGGCTGTACACATCAACACAAAAAAGTTGTTATCTCAGTGCATGCAATGCTTAGACAATACAAATAGTATACATTTCAATTTTACACCAAATCACTTACTGCAAACCTAATGGAAACAACTTAGATTAACTTCCCACATGATTCTGAGATGTCTGAAAGTTGTTTCATACCTGTGCACATCAAGACAAAAAAGTTGTTTTCTCAGTGCATGCAATGCTTTTACAATACAAATAGTATACATTTCAATTTTACACCAAAGCACTTACTGCAAACCTAATGGAAACACCTTAGGTTAACTTTCCACATGATTATGAGTACTTTGAAAGTTGTTTCATGGCTGTACACATCAACAGAAAAAAGTTGTTATCTCAGTGAATGCAATGCTTAGACAATACAAATAGTGTACATTTCAATTTTACTACAAAGCACTTACTGCAAACCTAATGGAAACACCTTAGGTTAACTTCCCACATGATTCTGAGATGTCTGAAAGTTGTTACATACCTGTGCACATAAAGACAAAAAAGTTGATTTCACACTGAATAGAATGCTTTGACATAAAAGTAGTATACATTTCAATTGTACTCAAAAGTCCTGACTGCAAACCTAATGCAAACACATTTGGTTAACTTCCCAGATGAATATGACTAGGTTTAAAGTTGTTTCATGCCTCAGTTCATCAAGACAAAAAAGTTACTTTCTCAGTACTACTATGCTCTGACATTAAGGAAGTACACATCTGAATTTTACACCAAAGTACTTACTGCAAACTAATGGAAACACCTTAGGTTAACTTCCCACATGATTATGAGTAGTTTGAAAGTTGTTTCATGGCTGTACACATCAACACAAAAAAGTTGTTATCTCAGTGCATGCAATGCTCAGACAATACAAATAGAATACATTTCAATTTTACACCAAAGCACTTACTGCAAACCTAATGGAAACAACTTAGATTAACTTCCCACATGATTCTGAGATGTCTGAAAGTTGTTTCATACCTGTGCACATCAAGACAAAAAAGTTGTTTTCTCAGTGCATGCAATGCTTTTACAATACAAATAGTATACATTTCAATTTTACACCAAAGCATTTACTGCAGACCTAATGGAAACACCTTAGGTTAACTTTCCACATGATTATGAGTAGTTTGAAAGTTGTTTCATGGCTGTACACATCAACACAAAAAAGTTGTTATCTCAGTGGATGCAATGCTTAGACAATACAAATAGTGTACATTTCAATTTTACACCAAAGCACTTACTGCAAACCTAATGGAAACACTTTAGGTTAACTTCCCACATGATTCTGAGATGTCTGAAAGTTGTTACATACCTGTGTACATAAAGACAAAAAAGTTGATTTCACAGTGAATAGAATGCTTTGACATAAAAGTAGTATACATTTCAATTGTACTCAAAAGTCCTGACTGCAAACCTAATGCAAACACATTTGGTTAACTTCCCAGATGAATATGACTAGGTTTAAAGTTGTTTCATGCCTCAGTTCATCAAGACAAAAAAGTTACTTTCTCAGTACTACTATGCTCTGACATTAAGGAAGTACACATCTGAATTTTACACCAAAGTACTTACTGCAAACTAATGGAAACACCTTAGGTTAACTTCCCACATGATTATGAGTAGTTTGAAAGTTGTTTCATGGCTGTACACATCAACACAAAAAAGTTGTTATCTCAGTGCATGCAATGCTTAGACAATACAAATAGTATACATTTCAATTTTACACCAAAGCACTTACTGCAAACCTAATGGAAACAACTTAGATTAACTTCCCACATGATTCTGAGATGTCTGAAAGTTGTTTCATACCTGTGCACATCAAGACAAAAAAGTTGTTTTCTCAGTGCATGCAATGCTTTTACAATACAAATGGTATACATTTCAATTTTACACCAAAGCACTTACTGCAGACCTAATGGAAACACCTTAGGTTAACTTTCCACATGATTATGAGTAGTTTGAAAGTTGTTTCATGGCTGTACACATCAACAGAAAAAAGTTGTTATCTCAGTGAATGCAATGCTTAGACAATACAAATAGTGTACATTTCAATTTTACTACAAAGCACTTACTGCAAACCTAATGGAAACACCTTAGGTTAACTTCCCACATGATTCTGAGATGTCTGAAAGTTGTTACATACCTGTGCACATAAAGACAAAAAAGTTGATTTCACAGTGAATAGAATGCTTTGACATAAAAGTAGTATACATTTCAAGTGTACTCAAAAGTCCTGACTGCAAACCTAATGCAAACACATTTGGTTAACTTCCCAGATGAATATGACTAGGTTTAAAGTTGTTTCATGCCTCAGTTCATCAAGACAAAAAAGTTACTTTCTCAGTACTACTATGCTCTGACATTAAGGAAGTACACATCTGAATTTTACACCAAAGTACTTACTGCAAACTAATGGAAACACCTTAGGTTAACTTCCCACATGATTATGAGTAGTTTGAAAGTTGTTTCATGGCTGTACACATCAACACAAAAAAGTTGTTATCTCAGTGCATGCAATGCTTAGACAATACAAATAGTATACATTTCAATTTTACACCAAAGCACTTACTGCAAACCTAATGGAAACAACTTAGATTAACTTCCCACATGATTCTGAGATGTCTGAAAGTTGTTTCATACCTGTGCACATCAAGACAAAAAAGTTGTTTTCTCAGTGCATGCAATGCTTTTACAATACAAATAGTATACATTTCAATTTTACACCAAAGCACTTACTGCAAACCTAATGGAAACACCTTAGGTTAACTTTCCACATGATTATGAGTACTTTGAAAGTTGTTTCATGGCTGTACACATCAACAGAAAAAAGTTGTTATCTCAGTGAATGCAATGCTTAGACAATACAAATAGTGTACATTTCAATTTTACTACAAAGCACTTACTGCAAACCTAATGGAAACACCTTAGGTTAACTTCCCACATGATTCTGAGATGTCTGAAAGTTGTTACATACCTGTGCACATAAAGACAAAAAAGTTGATTTCACACTGAATAGAATGCTTTGACATAAAAGTAGTATACATTTCAATTGTACTCAAAAGTCCTGACTGCAAACCTAATGCAAACACATTTGGTTAACTTCCCAGATGAATATGACTAGGTTTAAAGTTGTTTCATGCCTCAGTTCATCAAGACAAAAAAGTTACTTTCTCAGTACTACTATGCTCTGACATTAAGGAAGTACACATCTGAATTTTACACCAAAGTACTTACTGCAAACTAATGGAAACACCTTAGGTTAACTTCCCACATGATTATGAGTAGTTTGAAAGTTGTTTCATGGCTGTACACATCAACACAAAAAAGTTGTTATCTCAGTGCATGCAATGCTCAGACAATACAAATAGAATACATTTCAATTTTACACCAAATCACTTACTGCAAACCTAATGGAAACAACTTAGATTAACTTCCCACATGATTCTGAGATGTCTGAAAGTTGTTTCATACCTGTGCACATCAAGACAAAAAAGTTGTTTTCTCAGTGCATGCAATGCTTTTACAATACAAATAGTATACATTTCAATTTTACACCAAAGCATTTACTGCAGACCTAATGGAAACACCTTAGGTTAACTTTCCACATGATTATGAGTAGTTTGAAAGTTGTTTCATGGCTGTACACATCAACAGAAAAAAGTTGTTATCTCAGTGAATGCAATGCTTAGACAATACAAATAGTATACATTTCAATTTTACACCAAAGCATTTACTGCAGACCTAATGGAAACACCTTAGGTTAACTTTCCACATGATTATGAGTAGTTTGAAAGTTGTTTCATGGCTGTACACATAAAGACAAAAAAGTTGATTTCACGGTGAATAGAATGCTTTGACATAAAAGTAGTAAACATTTCAATTTTACAACAAAGTACTTACTGCAAACCTAATGGAAACACTTTAGGTTAACTTTCCACATGATTATGAGTAGTTTGAAAGTTGTTTTATGGCTGCACACATCAAAACAAAAAAGTTGTAATCTCAGTGCATGCAATGCTTAGACAATACAAATAGTATACATTTCAATTTTACACCAAAGCACTTACTGCAAACCTAATGGAAACACCTTAGGTTAACTTCCCACATGATTCTGAGATGTCTGAAAGTTGTTTCATACTTGTGCACATAAAGACAAAAAAGTTGATTTCACAGTGAATAGAATGCTTTGACATAAAAGTAGTATACATTTCAATTTTACAACAAAGTACTTACTGCAAACCTAATGGAAACACTTTAGGTTAACTTTCCACATGATTATGAGTAGTTTGAAAGTTGTTTCATGGCTGTACACATCAACACAAAAAAGTTGTTATCTCAGTGCATGCAATGCTTAGACAATACAAATAGTGTACATTTCAATTTTACACCAAAGCACTTACTACAAACCTAATGGAAACACTTTAGGTTAACTTCCCACATGATTCTGAGATGTCTGAAAGTTGTTACATACCTGTGCACATCAAGACAAAAAAGTTGATTTCAGAGTGAATAGAATGCTTTGACATAAAAGTAGTATACATTTCAATTGTACTCAAAAGTCCTGACTGCAAACCTAATGCAAACACATTTGGTTAACTTCCCAGATGAATATGACTAGGTTTAAAGTTGTTTCATGCCTCAGTTCATCAAGACAAAAAAGTTACTTTCTCAGTACTACTATGCTCTGACATTAAGGAAGTACACATCTGAATTTTACACCAAAGTACTTACTGCAAACTAATGGAAACACCTTAGGTTAACTTCCCACATGATTATGAGTAGTTTGAAAGTTGTTTCATGGCTGTACACATCAACACAAAAAAGTTGTTATCTCAGTGCATGCAATGCTCAGACAATACAAATAGAATACATTTCAATTTTACACCAAAGCACTTACTGCAAACCTAATGGAAACAACTTAGATTAACTTCCCACATGATTCTGAGATGTCTGAAAGTTGTTTCATACCTGTGCACATCAAGACAAAAAAGTTGTTTTCTCAGTGCATGCAATGCTTTTACAATACAAATAGTATACATTTCAATTTTACACCAAAGCATTTACTGCAGACCTAATGGAAACACCTTAGGTTAACTTTCCACATGATTATGAGTAGTTTGAAAGTTGTTTCATGGCTGTACACATCAACACAAAAAAGTTGTTATCTCAGTGGATGCAATGCTTAGACAATACAAATAGTGTACATTTCAATTTTACACCAAAGCACTTACTGCAAACCTAATGGAAACACTTTAGGTTAACTTCCCACATGATTCTGAGATGTCTGAAAGTTGTTACATACCTGTGTACATAAAGACAAAAAAGTTGATTTCACAGTGAATAGAATGCTTTGACATAAAAGTAGTATACATTTCAATTGTACTCAAAAGTCCTGACTGCAAACCTAATGCAAACACATTTGGTTAACTTCCCAGATGAATATGACTAGGTTTAAAGTTGTTTCATGCCTCAGTTCATCAAGACAAAAAAGTTACTTTCTCAGTACTACTATGCTCTGACATTAAGGAAGTACACATCTGAATTTTACACCAAAGTACTTACTGCAAACTAATGGAAACACCTTAGGTTAACTTCCCACATGATTATGAGTAGTTTGAAAGTTGTTTCATGGCTGTACACATCAACACAAAAAAGTTGTTATCTCAGTGCATGCAATGCTTAGACAATACAAATAGTATACATTTCAATTTTACACCAAAGCACTTACTGCAAACCTAATGGAAACAACTTAGATTAACTTCCCACATGATTCTGAAATGTCTGAAAGTTGTTTCATACCTGTGCACATCAAGACAAAAAAGTTGTTTTCTCAGTGCATGCAATGCTTTTACAATACAAATGGTATACATTTCAATTTTACACCAAAGCACTTACTGCAGACCTAATGGAAACACCTTAGGTTAACTTTCCACATGATTATGAGTAGTTTGAAAGTTGTTTCATGGCTGTACACATCAACAGAAAAAAGTTGTTATCTCAGTGAATGCAATGCTTAGACAATACAAATAGTGTACATTTCAATTTTACTACAAAGCACTTACTGCAAACCTAATGGAAACACCTTAGGTTAACTTCCCACATGATTCTGAGATGCCTGAAAGTTGTTACATACCTGTGCACATAAAGACAAAAAAGTTGATTTCACAGTGAATAGAATGCTTTGACATAAAAGTAGTATACATTTCAATTGTACTCAAAAGTCCTGACTGCAAACCTAATGCAAACACATTTGGTTAACTTCCCAGATGAATATGACTAGGTTTAAAGTTGTTTCATGCCTCAGTTCATCAAGACAAAAAAGTTACTTTCTCAGTACTACTATGCTCTGACATTAAGGAAGTACACATCTGAATTTTACACCAAAGTACTTACTGCAAACTAATGGAAACACCTTAGGTTAACTTCCCACATGATTATGAGTAGTTTGAAAGTTGTTTCATGGCTGTACACATCAACACAAAAAAGTTGTTATCTCAGTGCATGCAATGCTTAGACAATACAAATAGTATACATTTCAATTTTACACCAAAGCACTTACTGCAAACCTAATGGAAACAACTTAGATTAACTTCCCACATGATTCTGAGATGTCTGAAAGTTGTTTCATACCTGTGCACATCAAGACAAAAAAGTTGTTTTCTCAGTGCATGCAATGCTTTTACAATACAAATGGTATACATTTCAATTTTACACCAAAGCACTTACTGCAGACCTAATGGAAACACCTTAGGTTAACTTTCCACATGATTATGAGTAGTTTGAAAGTTGTTTCATGGCTGTACACATCAACAGAAAAAAGTTGTTATCTCAGTGAATGCAATGCTTAGACAATACAAATAGTGTACATTTCAATTTTACTACAAAGCACTTACTGCAAACCTAATGGAAACACCTTAGGTTAACTTCCCACATGATTCTGAGATGTCTGAAAGTTGTTACATACCTGTGCACATAAAGACAAAAAAGTTGATTTCACAGTGAATAGAATGCTTTGACATAAAAGTAGTATACATTTCAATTGTACTCAAAAGTCCTGACTGCAAACCTAATGCAAACACATTTGGTTAACTTCCCAGATGAATATGACTAGGTTTAAAGTTGTTTCATGCCTCAGTTCATCAAGACAAAAAAGTTACTTTCTCAGTACTACTATGCTCTGACATTAAGGAAGTACACATCTGAATTTTACACCAAAGTACTTACTGCAAACTAATGGAAACACCTTAGGTTAACTTCCCACATGATTATGAGTAGTTTGAAAGTTGTTTCATGGCTGTACACATCAACACAAAAAAGTTGTTATCTCAGTGCATGCAATGCTCAGACAATACAAATAGAATACATTTCAATTTTACACCAAATCACTTACTGCAAACCTAATGGAAACAACTTAGATTAACTTCCCACATGATTCTGAGATGTCTGAAAGTTGTTTCATACCTGTGCACATCAAGACAAAAAAGTTGTTTTCTCAGTGCATGCAATGCTTTTACAATACAAATAGTATACATTTCAATTTTACACCAAAGCATTTACTGCAGACCTAATGGAAACACCTTAGGTTAACTTTCCACATGATTATGAGTAGTTTGAAAGTTGTTTCATGGCTGTACACATCAACAGAAAAAAGTTGTTATCTCAGTGAATGCAATGCTTAGACAATACAAATAGTCTACATTTCAATTTTACACCAAAGCATTTACTGCAGACCTAATGGAAACACCTTAGGTTAACTTTCCACATGATTATGAGTAGTTTGAAAGTTGTTTCATGGCTGTACACATAAAGACAAAAAAGTTGATTTCACGGTGAATAGAATGCTTTGACATAAAAGTAGTAAACATTTCAATTTTACAACAAAGTACTTACTGCAAACCTAATGGAAACACTTTAGGTTAACTTTCCACATGATTATGAGTAGTTTGAAAGTTGTTTTATGGCTGCACACATCAAAACAAAAAAGTTGTAATCTCAGTGCATGCAATGCTTAGACAATACAAATAGTATACATTTCAATTTTACACCAAAGCACTTACTGCAAACCTAATGGAAACACCTTAGGTTAACTTCCCACATGATTCTGAGATGTCTGAAAGTTGTTTCATACTTGTGCACATAAAGACAAAAAAGTTGATTTCACAGTGAATAGAATGCTTTGACATAAAAGTAGTATACATTTCAATTTTACAACAAAGTACTTACTGCAAACCTAATGGAAACACTTTAGGTTAACTTTCCACATGATTATGAGTAGTTTGAAAGTTGTTTCATGGCTGTACACATCAACACAAAAAAGTTGTTATCTCAGTGCATGCAATGCTTAGACAATACAAATAGTGTACATTTCAATTTTACACCAAAGCACTTACTACAAACCTAATGGAAACACTTTAGGTTAACTTCCCACATGATTCTGAGATGTCTGAAAGTTGTTACATACCTGTGCACATCAAGACAAAAAAGTTGATTTCAGAGTGAATAGAATGCTTTGACATAAAAGTAGTATACATTTCAATTGTACTCAAAAGTCCTGACTGCAAACCTAATGCAAACACATTTGGTTAACTTCCCAGATGAATATGACTAGGTTTAAAGTTGTTTCATGCCTCAGTTCATCAAGACAAAAAAGTTACTTTCTCAGTACTACTATGCTCTGACATTAAGGAAGTACACATCTGAATTTTACACCAAAGTACTTACTGCAAACTAATGGAAACACCTTAGGTTAACTTCCCACATGATTATGAGTAGTTTGAAAGTTGTTTCATGGCTGTACACATCAACACAAAAAAGTTGTTATCTCAGTGCATGCAATGCTCAGACAATACAAATAGAATACATTTCAATTTTACACCAAAGCACTTACTGCAAACCTAATGGAAACAACTTAGATTAACTTCCCACATGATTCTGAGATGTCTGAAAGTTGTTTCATACCTGTGCACATCAAGACAAAAAAGTTGTTTTCTCAGTGCATGCAATGCTTTTACAATACAAATAGTATACATTTCAATTTTACACCAAAGCATTTACTGCAGACCTAATGGAAACACCTTAGGTTAACTTTCCACATGATTATGAGTAGTTTGAAAGTTGTTTCATGGCTGTACACATCAACACAAAAAAGTTGTTATCTCAGTGGATGCAATGCTTAGACAATACAAATAGTGTACATTTCAATTTTACACCAAAGCACTTACTGCAAACCTAATGGAAACACTTTAGGTTAACTTCCCACATGATTCTGAGATGTCTGAAAGTTGTTACATACCTGTGTACATAAAGACAAAAAAGTTGATTTCACAGTGAATAGAATGCTTTGACATAAAAGTAGTATACATTTCAATTGTACTCAAAAGTCCTGACTGCAAACCTAATGCAAACACATTTGGTTAACTTCCCAGATGAATATGACTAGGTTTAAAGTTGTTTCATGCCTCAGTTCATCAAGACAAAAAAGTTACTTTCTCAGTACTACTATGCTCTGACATTAAGGAAGTACACATCTGAATTTTACACCAAAGTACTTACTGCAAACTAATGGAAACACCTTAGGTTAACTGCCCACATGATTATGAGTAGTTTGAAAGTTGTTTCATGGCTGTACACATCAACACAAAAAAGTTGTTATCTCAGTGCATGCAATGCTTAGAACAATACAAATAGTATACATTTCAATTTTACACCAAAGCACTTACTGCAAACCTAATGGAAACACCTTAGGTTAACTTCCCACATGATTCTGAGATGTCTGAAAGTTGTTTCATACTTGTGCACATAAAGACAAAAAAGTTGATTTCACAGTGAATAGAATGCTTTGACATAAAAGTAGTATACATTTCAATTTTACAACAAAGTACTTACTGCAAACCTAATGGAAACACTTTAGGTTAACTTTCCACATGATTATGAGTAGTTTGAAAGTTGTTTCATGGCTGTACACATCAACACAAAAAAGTTGTTATCTCAGTGCATGCAATGCTTAGACAATACAAATAGTGTACATTTCAATTTTACACCAAAGCACTTACTGCAAACCTAATGGAAACACTTTAGGTTAACTTCCCACATGATTCTGAGATGTCTGAAAGTTGTTACATACCTGTGCACATAAAGACAAAAAAGTTGATTTCACAGTGAATAGAATGCTTTGACATAAAAGTAGTATACATTTCAATTGTACTCAAAAGTCCTGACTGCAAACCTAATGCAAACACATTTGGTTAACTTCCCAGATGAATATGACTAGGTTTAAAGTTGTTTCATGCCTCAGTTCATCAAGACAGAAAAGTTACTTTCTCAGTACTACTATGCTCTGACATTAAGGAAGTACACATCTGAATTTTACACCAAAGTACTTACTGCAAACTAATGGAAACACCTTAGGTTAACTGCCCACATGATTATGAGTAGTTTGAAAGTTGTTTCATGGCTGTACACATCAACACAAAAAAGTTGTTATCTCAGTGCATGCAATGCTTAGACAATACAAATAGTATACATTTCAATTTTACACCAAAGCACTTACTGCAAACCTAATGGCAACAACTTAGATTAACTTCCCACATGATTCTGAGATGTCTGAAAGTTGTTTCATACCTGTGCACATCAAGACAAAAAAGTTGTTTTCTCAGTGCATGCAATGCTTTTACAATACAAATCGTATACATTTCAATTTTACACCAAAGCACTTACTGCAAACCTAATGAAACACCTTAGGTTAACTTTCCACATGATTATGAGTAGTTTGAAAGTTGTTTCATGGCTGTACACATCAACAGAAAAAAGTTGTTATCTCAGTGAATGCAATGCTTAGACAATACAAATAGTGTACATTTCAATTTTACTACAAAGCACTTACTGCAAACCTAATGGAAACACCTTAGGTTAACTTCCCACATGATTCTGAGATGTCTGAAAGTGGTTACGTACCTGTGCACATAAAGACAAAAAAGTTGATTTCACAGTGAATAGAATGCTTTGACATAAAAGTAGTATACATTTCAATTGTACTCAAAAGTCCTGACTGCAAACCTAATGCAAACACATTTGGTTAACTTCCCAGATGAATATGACTAGGTTTAAAGTTGTTTCATGCCTCAGTTCATCAAGACAAAAAAGTTACTTTCTCAGTACTACTATGCTCTGACATTAAGGAAGTACACATCTGAATTTTACACCAAAGTACTTACTGCAAACTAATGGAAACACCTTAGGTTAACTTCCCACATGATTATGAGTAGTTTGAAAGTTGTTTCATGGCTGTACACATCAACACAAAAAAGTTGTTATCTCAGTGCATGCAATGCTCAGACAATACAAATAGAATACATTTCAATTTTACACCAAAGCACTTACTGCAAACCTAATGGAAACAACTTAGATTAACTTCCCACATGATTCTGAGATGTCTGAAAGTTGTTTCATACCTGTGCACATCAAGACAAAAAAGTTGTTTTCTCAGTGCATGCAATGCTTTTACAATACAAATAGTATACATTTCAATTTTACAGCAAAGCATTTACTGCAGACCTAATGGAAACACCTTAGGTTAACTTTCCACATGATTATGAGTAGTTTGAAAGTTGTTTCATGGCTGTACACATCAACAGAAAAAAGTTGTTATCTCAGTGAATGCAATGCTTAGACAATACAAATAGTATACATTTCAATTTTACACCAAAGCATTTACTGCAGACCTAATGGAAACACCTTAGGTTAACTTTCCACATGATTATGAGTAGTTTGAAAGTTGTTTCATGGCTGTACACATAAAGACAAAAAAGTTGATTTCACGGTGAATAGAATGCTTTGACATAAAAGTAGTAAACATTTCAATTTTACAACAAAGCACTTACTGCAAACCTAATGGAAACACCTTAGGTTAACTTTCCACATGATTATGAGTAGTTTGAAAGTTGTTTCATGGCTGTACACATCAACAGAAAAAAGTTGTTATCTCAGTGAATGCAATGCTTAGACAATACAAATAGTGTACATTTCAATTTTACTACAAAGCACTTACTGCAAACCTAATGGAAACACCTTAGGTTAACTTCCCACATGATTCTGAGATGTCTGAAAGTTGTTACATACCTGTGCACATAAAGACAAAAAAGTTGATTTCACAGTGAATAGAATGCTTTGACATAAAAGTAGTATACATTTCAATTGTACTCAAAAGTCCTGACTGCAAACCTAATGCAAACACATTTGGTTAACTTCCCAGATGAATATGATTAGGTTTAAAGTTGTTTGATGCCTCAGTTCATCAAGACAAAAAAGTTACTTTCTCAGTACTACTATGCTCTGACATTAAGGAAGTACACATCTGAATTTTACACCAAAGTACTTACTGCAAACTAATGGAAACACCTTAGGTTAACTTCCCACATGATTATGAGTAGTTTGAAAGTTGTTTCATGGCTGTACACATCAACACAAAAAAGTTGTTATCTCAGTGCATGCAATGCTTAGACAATACAAATAGTATACATTTCAATTTTACACCAAAGCACTTACTGCAAACCTAATGGAAACACCTTAGGTTAACTTCCCACATGATTCTGAGATGTCTGAAAGTTGTTTCATACTTGTGCACATAAAGACAAAAAAGTTGATTTCACAGTGAATAGAATGCTTTGACATAAAAGTAGTATACATTTCAATTTTACACCAAAGCACTTACTGCAAACCTAATGGAAACAACTTAGATTAACTTCCCACATGATTCTGAGATGTCTGAAAGTTGTTTCATACCTGTGCACATCAAGACAAAAAAGTTGTTTTCTCAGTGCATGCAATGCTTTTACAATACAAATAGTATACATTTCAATTTTACACCAAAGCATTTACTGCAGACCTAATGGAAACACCTTAGGTTAACTTTCCACATGATTATGAGTAGTTTGAAAGTTGTTTCATGGCTGTACACATCAACAGAAAAAAGTTGTTATCTCAGTGAATGCAATGCTTAGACAATACAAATAGTATACATTTCAATTTTACACCAAAGCATTTACTGCAGACCTAATGGAAACACCTTAGGTTAACTTTCCACATGATTATGAGTAGTTTGAAAGTTGTTTTATGGCTGCACACATCAAAACAAAAAAGTTGTAATCTCAGTGCATGCAATGCTTAGACAATACAAATAGTATACATTTCAATTTTACACCAAAGCACTTACTGCAAACCTAATGGAAACACCTTAGGTTAACTTCCCACATGATTCTGAGATGTCTGAAAGTTGTTTCATACTTGTGCACATAAAGACAAAAAAGTTGATTTCACAGTGAATAGAATGCTTTGACATAAAAGTAGTATACATTTCAATTTTACAACAAAGTACTTACTGCAAACCTAATGGAAACACTTTAGGTTAACTTTCCACATGATTATGAGTAGTTTGAAAGTTGTTTCATGGCTGTACACATCAACACAAAAAAGTTGTTATCTCAGTGCATGCAATGCTTAGACAATATAAATAGTGTACATTTCAATTTTACACCAAAACACTGACTACAAACCTAATGGAAACACTTTAGGTTAACTTCCCACATGATTCTGAGATGTCTGAAAGTTGTTACATACCTGTGCACATCAAGACAAAAAAGTTGATTTCAGAGTGAATAGAATGCTTTGACATAAAAGTAGTATACATTTCAATTGTACTCAAAAGTCCTGACTGCAAACCTAATGCAAACACATTTGGTTAACTTCCCAGATGAATATGACTAGGTTTAAAGTTGTTTCATGCCTCAGTTCATCAAGACAAAAAAGTTACTTTCTCAGTACTACTATGCTCTGACATTAAGGAAGTACACATCTGAATTTTACACCAAAGTACTTACTGCAAACTAATGGAAACACCTTAGGTTAACTTCCCACATGATTATGAGTAGTTTGAAAGTTGTTTCATGGCTGTACACATCAACACAAAAAAGTTGTTATCTCAGTGCATGCAATGCTTAGACAATACAAATAGTATACATTTCAATTTTACACCAAAGCACTTACTGCAAACCTAATGGAAACACCTTAGGTTAACTTCCCACATGATTCTGAGATGTCTGAAAGTTGTTTCATACTTGTGCACATAAAGACAAAAAAGTTGATTTCACAGTGAATAGAATGCTTTGACATAAAAGTAGTATACATTTCAATTTTACAACAAAGTACTTACTGCAAACCTAATGGAAACACTTTAGGTTAACTTTCCACATGATTATGAGTAGTTTGAAAGTTGTTTCATGGCTGTACACATCAACACAAAAAAGTTGTTATCTCAGTGCATGCAATGCTTAGACAATACAAATAGTGTACATTTCAATTTTACACCAAAGCACTTACTGCAAACCTAATGGAAACACTTTAGGTTAACTTCCCACATGATTCTGAGATGTCTGAAAGTTGTTACATACCTGTGCACATAAAGACAAAAAAGTTGATTTCAGAGTGAATAGAATGCTTTGACATAAAAGTAGTATACATTTCAATTGTACTCAAAAGTCCTGACTGCAAACCTAATGCAAACACATTTGGTTAACTTCCCAGATGAATATGACTAGGTTTAAAGTTGTTTCATGCCTCAGTTCATCAAGACAAAAAAGTTACTTTCTCAGTACTACTATGCTCTGACATTAAGGAAGTACACATCTGAATTTTACACCAAAGTACTTACTGCAAACTAATGGAAACACCTTAGGTTAACTTCCCACATGATTATGAGTAGTTTGAAAGTTGTTTCATGGCTGTACACATCAACACAAAAAAGTTGTTATCTCAGTGCATGCAATGCTCAGACAATACAAATAGAATACATTTCAATTTTACACCAAAGCACTTACTGCAAACCTAATGGAAACAACTTAGATTAACTTCCCACATGATTCTGAGATGTCTGAAAGTTGTTTCATACCTGTGCACATCAAGACAAAAAAGTTGTTTTCTCAGTGCATGCAATGCTTTTACAATACAAATAGTATACATTTCAATTTTACAGCAAAGCATTTACTGCAGACCTAATGGAAACACCTTAGGTTAACTTTCCACATGATTATGAGTAGTTTGAAAGTTGTTTCATGGCCGTACACATCAACAGAAAAAAGTTGTTATCTCAGTGAATGCAATGCTTAGACAATACAAATAGTATACATTTCAATTTTACACCAAAGCATTTACTGCAGACCTAATGGAAACACCTTAGGTTAACTTTCCACATGATTATGAGTAGTTTGAAAGTTGTTTCATGGCTGTACACATAAAGACAAAAAAGTTGATTTCACGGTGAATAGAATGCTTTGACATAAAAGTAGTAAACATTTCAATTTTACAACAAAGCACTTACTGCAAACCTAATGGAAACACCTTAGGTTAACTTTCCACATGATTATGAGTAGTTTGAAAGTCGTTTCATGGCTGTACACATCAACAGAAAAAAGTTGTTATCTCAGTGAATGCAATGCTTAGACAATACAAATAGTGTACATTTCAATTTTACTACAAAGCACTTACTGCAAACCTAATGGAAACACCTTAGGTTAACTTCCCACATGATTCTGAGATGTCTGAAAGTTGTTACATACCTGTGCACATAAAGACAAAAAAGTTGATTTCACAGTGAATAGAATGCTTTGACATAAAAGTAGTATACATTTCAATTGTACTCAAAAGTCCTGACTGCAAACCTAATGCAAACACATTTGGTTAACTTCCCAGATGAATATGATTAGGTTTAAAGTTGTTTCATGCCTCAGTTCATCAAGACAAAAAAGTTACTTTCTCAGTACTACTATGCTCTGACATTAAGGAAGTACACATCTGAATTTTACACCAAAGTACTTACTGCAAACTAATGGAAACACCTTAGGTTAACTTCCCACATGATTATGAGTAGTTTGAAAGTTGTTTCATGGCTGTACACATCAACACAAAAAAGTTGTTATCTCAGTGCATGCAATGCTTAGACAATACAAATAGCATACATTTCAATTTTACACCAAAGCACTTACTGCAAACCTAATGGAAACACCTTAGGTTAACTTCCCACATGATTCTGAGATGTCTGAAAGTTGTTTCATACTTGTGCACATAAAGACAAAAAAGTTGATTTCACAGTGAATAGAATGCTTTGACATAAAAGTAGTATACATTTCAATTTTACACCAAAGCACTTACTGCAAACCTAATGGAAACAACTTAGATTAACTTCCCACATGATTCTGAGATGTCTGAAAGTTGTTTCATACCTGTGCACATCAAGACAAAAAAGTTGTTTTCTCAGTGCATGCAATGCTTTTACAATACAAATAGTATACATTTCAATTTTACACCAAAGCATTTACTGCAGACCTAATGGAAACACCTTAGGTTAACTTTCCACATGATTATGAGTAGTTTGAAAGTTGTTTCATGGCTGTACACATCAACAGAAAAAAGTTGTTATCTCAGTGAATGCAATGCTTAGACAATACAAATAGTATACATTTCAATTTTACACCAAAGCATTTACTGCAGACCTAATGGAAACACCTTAGGTTAACTTTCCACATGATTATGAGTAGTTTGAAAGTTGTTTCATGGCTGTACACATAAAGACAAAAAAGTTGATTTCACGGTGAATAGAATGCTTTGACATAAAAGTAGTAAACATTTCAATTTTACAACAAAGTACTTACTGCAAACCTAATGGAAACACTTTAGGTTAACTTTCCACATGATTATGAGTAGTTTGAAAGTTGTTTTATGGCTGCACACATCAAAACAAAAAAGTTGTAATCTCAGTGCATGCAATGCTTAGACAATACAAATAGTATACATTTCAATTTTACACCAAAGCACTTACTGCAAACCTAATGGAAACACCTTAGGTTAACTTCCCACATGATTCTGAGATGTCTGAAAGTTGTTTCATACTTGTGCACATAAAGACAAAAAAGTTGATTTCACAGTGAATAGAATGCTTTGACATAAAAGTAGTATACATTTCAATTTTACAACAAAGTACTTACTGCAAACCTAATGGAAACACTTTAGGTTAACTTTCCACATGATTATGAGTAGTTTGAAAGTTGTTTCATGGCTGTACACATCAACACAAAAAAGTTGTTATCTCAGTGCATGCAATGCTTAGACAATACAAATAGTGTACATTTCAATTTTACACCAAAACACTTACTACAAACCTAATGGAAACACTTTAGGTTAACTTCCCACATGATTCTGAGATGTCTGAAAGTTGTTACATACCTGTGCACATCAAGACAAAAAAGTTGATTTCAGAGTGAATAGAATGCTTTGACATAAAAGTAGTATACATTTCAATTGTACTCAAAAGTCCTGACTGCAAACCTAATGCAAACACATTTGGTTAACTTCCCAGATGAATATGACTAGGTTTAAAGTTGTTTCATGCCTCAGTTCATCAAGACAAAAAAGTTACTTTCTCAGTACTACTATGCTCTGACATTAAGGAAGTACACATCTGAATTTTACACCAAAGTACTTACTGCAAACTAATGGAAACACCTTAGGTTAACTTCCCACATGATTATGAGTAGTTTGAAAGTTGTTTCATGGCTGTACACATCAACACAAAAAAGTTGTTATCTCAGTGCATGCAATGCTTAGACAATACAAATAGTATACATTTCAATTTTACACCAAAGCACTTACTGCAAACCTAATGGAAACACCTTAGGTTAACTTCCCACATGATTCTGAGATGTCTGAAAGTTGTTTCATACTTGTGCACATAAAGACAAAAAAGTTGATTTCACAGTGAATAGAATGCTTTGACATAAAAGTAGTATACATTTCAATTTTACAACAAAGTACTTACTGCAAACCTAATGGAAACACTTTAGGTTAACTTTCCACATGATTATGAGTAGTTTGAAAGTTGTTTCATGGCTGTACACATCAACACAAAAAAGTTGTTATCTCAGTGCATGCAATGCTTAGACAATACAAATAGTGTACATTTCAATTTTACACCAAAGCACTTACTGCAAACCTAATGGAAACACTTTAGGTTAACTTCCCACATGATTCTGAGATGTCTGAAAGTTGTTACATACCTGTGCACATAAAGACAAAAAAGTTGATTTCAGAGTGAATAGAATGCTTTGACATAAAAGTAGTATACATTTCAATTGTACTCAAAAGTCCTGACTGCAAACCTAATGCAAACACATTTGGTTAACTTCCCAGATGAATATGACTAGGTTTAAAGTTGTTTCATGCCTCAGTTCATCAAGACAAAAAAGTTACTTTCTCAGTACTACTATGCTCTGACATTAAGGAAGTACACATCTGAATTTTACACCAAAGTACTTACTGCAAACTAATGGAAACACCTTAGGTTAACTTCCCACATGATTATGAGTAGTTTGAAAGTTGTTTCATGGCTGTACACATCAACACAAAAAAGTTGTTATCTCAGTGCATGCAATGCTCAGACAATACAAATAGAATACATTTCAATTTTACACCAAAGCACTTACTGCAAACCTAATGGAAACAACTTAGATTAACTTCCCACATGATTCTGAGATGTCTGAAAGTTGTTTCATACCTGTGCACATCAAGACAAAAAAGTTGTTTTCTCAGTGCATGCAATGCTTTTACAATACAAATAGTATACATTTCAATTTTACACCAAAGCATTTACTGCAGACCTAATGGAAACACCTTAGGTTAACTTTCCACATGATTATGAGTAGTTTGAAAGTTGTTTCATGGCTGTACACATCAACACAAAAAAGTTGTTATCTCAGTGGATGCAATGCTTAGACAATACAAATAGTGTACATTTCAATTTTACACCAAAGCACTTACTGCAAACCTAATGGAAACACTTTAGGTTAACTTCCCACATGATTCTGAGATGTCTGAAAGTTGTTACATACCTGTGTACATAAAGACAAAAAAGTTGATTTCACAGTGAATAGAATGCTTTGACATAAAAGTAGTATACATTTCAATTGTACTCAAAAGTCCTGACTGCAAACCTAATGCAAACACATTTGGTTAACTTCCCAGATGAATATGACTAGGTTTAAAGTTGTTTCATGCCTCAGTTCATCAAGACAAAAAAGTTACTTTCTCAGTACTACTATGCTCTGACATTAAGGAAGTACACATCTGAATTTTACACCAAAGTACTTACTGCAAACTAATGGAAACACCTTAGGTTAACTTCCCACATGATTATGAGTAGTTTGAAAGTTGTTTCATGGCTGTACACATCAACACAAAAAAGTTGTTATCTCAGTGCATGCAATGCTTAGACAATACAAATAGTATACATTTCAATTTTACACCAAAGCACTTACTGCAAACCTAATGGAAACAACTTAGATTAACTTCCCACATGATTCTGAGATGTCTGAAAGTTGTTTCATACCTGTGCACATCAAGACAAAAAAGTTGTTTTCTCAGTGCATGCAATGCTTTTACAATACAAATGGTATACATTTCAATTTTACACCAAAGCACTTACTGCAGACCTAATGGAAACACCTTAGGTTAACTTTCCACATGATTATGAGTAGTTTGAAAGTTGTTTCATGGCTGTACACATCAACAGAAAAAAGTTGTTATCTCAGTGAATGCAATGCTTAGACAATACAAATAGTGTACATTTCAATTTTACTACAAAGCACTTACTGCAAACCTAATGGAAACACCTTAGGTTAACTTCCCACATGATTCTGAGATGTCTGAAAGTTGTTACATACCTGTGCACATAAAGACAAAAAAGTTGATTTCACAGTGAATAGAATGCTTTGACATAAAAGTAGTATACATTTCAATTGTACTCAAAAGTCCAGACTGCAAACCTAATGCAAACACATTTGGTTAACTTCCCAGATGAATATGACTAGGTTTAAAGTTGTTTCATGCCTCAGTTCATCAAGACAAAAAAGTTACTTTCTCAGTACTACTATGCTCTGACATTAAGGAAGTACACATCTGAATTTTACACCAAAGTACTTACTGCAAACTAATGGAAACACCTTAGGTTAACTTCCCACATGATTATGAGTAGTTTGAAAGTTGTTTCATGGCTGTACACATCAACACAAAAAAGTTGTTATCTCAGTGCATGCAATGCTCAGACAATACAAATAGAATACATTTCAATTTTACACCAAAGCACTTACTGCAAACCTAATGGAAACAACTTAGATTAACTTCCCACATGATTCTGAGATGTCTGAAAGTTGTTTCATACCTGTGCACATCAAGACAAAAAAGTTGTTTTCTCAGTGCATGCAATGCTTTTACAATACAAATAGTATACATTTCAATTTTACACCAAAGCATTTACTGCAGACCTAATGGAAACACCTTAGGTTAACTTTCCACATGATTATGAGTAGTTTGAAAGTTGTTTCATGGCTGTACACATCAACAGAAAAAAGTTGTTATCTCAGTGAATGCAATGCTTAGACAATACAAATAGTATACATTTCAATTTTACACCAAAGCATTTACTGCAGACCTAATGGAAACACCTTAGGTTAACTTTCCACATGATTATGAGTAGTTTGAAAGTTGTTTCATGGCTGTACACATAAAGACAAAAAAGTTGATTTCACGGTGAATAGAATGCTTTGACATAAAAGTAGTAAACATTTCAATTTTACAACAAAGTACTTACTGCAAACCTAATGGAAACACTTTAGGTTAACTTTCCACATGATTATGAGTAGTTTGAAAGTTGTTTTATGGCTGCACACATCAAAACAAAAAAGTTGTAATCTCAGTGCATGCAATGCTTAGACAATACAAATAGTATACATTTCAATTTTACACCAAAGCACTTACTGCAAACCTAATGGAAACACCTTAGGTTAACTTCCCACATGATTCTGAGATGTCTGAAAGTTGTTACATACCTGTGCACATAAAGACAAAAAAGTTGATTTCACACTGAATAGAATGCTTTGACATAAAAGTAGTATACATTTCAATTGTACTCAAAAGTCCTGACTGCAAACCTAATGCAAACACATTTGGTTAACTTCCCAGATGAATATGACTAGGTTTAAAGTTGTTTCATGCCTCAGTTCATCAAGACAAAAAAGTTACTTTCTCAGTACTACTATGCTCTGACATTAAGGAAGTACACATCTGAATTTTACACCAAAGTACTTACTGCAAACTAATGGAAACACCTTAGGTTAACTTCCCACATGATTATGAGTAGTTTGAAAGTTGTTTCATGGCTGTACACATCAACACAAAAAAGTTGTTATCTCAGTGCATGCAATGCTTAGACAATACAAATAGTATACATTTCAATTTTACACCAAAGCACTTACTGCAAACCTAATGGAAACAACTTAGATTAACTTCCCACATGATTCTGAGATGTCTGAAAGTTGTTTCATACCTGTGCACATCAAGACAAAAAAGTTGTTTTCTCAGTGCATGCAATGCTTTTACAATACAAATGGTATACATTTCAATTTTACACCAAAGCACTTACTGCAGACCTAATGGAAACACCTTAGGTTAACTTTCCACATGATTATGAGTAGTTTGAAAGTTGTTTCATGGCTGTACACATCAACAGAAAAAAGTTGTTATCTCAGTGAATGCAATGCTTAGACAATACAAATAGTGTACATTTCAATTTTACTACAAAGCACTTACTGCAAACCTAATGGAAACACCTTAGGTTAACTTCCCACATGATTCTGAGATGTCTGAAAGTTGTTACATACCTGTGCACATAAAGACAAAAAAGTTGATTTCACAGTGAATAGAATGCTTTGACATAAAAGTAGTATACATTTCAATTGTACTCAAAAGTCCTGACTGCAAACCTAATGCAAACACATTTGGTTAACTTCCCAGATGAATATGACTAGGTTTAAAGTTGTTTCATGCCTCAGTTCATCAAGACAAAAAAGTTACTTTCTCAGTACTACTATGCTCTGACATTAAGGAAGTACACATCTGAATTTTACACCAAAGTACTTACTGCAAACTAATGGAAACACCTTAGGTTAACTTCCCACATGATTATGAGTAGTTTGAAAGTTGTTTCATGGCTGTACACATCAACACAAAAAAGTTGTTATCTCAGTGCATGCAATGCTCAGACAATACAAATAGAATACATTTCAATTTTACACCAAAGCACTTACTGCAAACCTAATGGAAACAACTTAGATTAACTTCCCACATGATTCTGAGATGTCTGAAAGTTGTTTCATACCTGTGCACATCAAGACAAAAAAGTTGTTTTCTCAGTGCATGCAATGCTTTTACAATACAAATAGTATACATTTCAATTTTACACCAAAGCATTTACTGCAGACCTAATGGAAACACCTTAGGTTAACTTTCCACATGATTATGAGTAGTTTGAAAGTTGTTTCATGGCTGTACACATCAACAGAAAAAAGTTGTTATCTCAGTGAATGCAATGCTTAGACAATACAAATAGTATACATTTCAATTTTACACCAAAGCATTTACTGCAGACCTAATGGAAACACCTTAGGTTAACTTTCCACATGATTATCAGTAGTTTGAAAGTTGTTTCATGGCTGTACACATAAAGACAAAAAAGTTGATTTCACGGTGAATAGAATGCTTTGACATAAAAGTAGTAAACATTTCAATTTTACAACAAAGTACTTACTGCAAACCTAATGGAAACACTTTAGGTTAACTTTCCACATGATTATGAGTAGTTTGAAAGTTGTTTTATGGCTGCACACATCAAAACAAAAAAGTTGTAATCTCAGTGCATGCAATGCTTAGACAATACAAATAGTATACATTTCAATTTTACACCAAAGCACTTACTGCAAACCTAATGGAAACACCTTAGGTTAACTTCCCACATGATTCTGAGATGTCTGAAAGTTGTTACATACCTGTGCACATAAAGACAAAAAAGTTGATTTCACACTGAATAGAATGCTTTGACATAAAAGTAGTATACATTTCAATTGTACTCAAAAGTCCTGACTGCAAACCTAATGCAAACACATTTGGTTAACTTCCCAGATGAATATGACTAGGTTTAAAGTTGTTTCATGCCTCAGTTCATCAAGACAAAAAAGTTACTTTCTCAGTACTACTATGCTCTGACATTAAGGAAGTACACATCTGAATTTTACACCAAAGTACTTACTGCAAACTAATGGAAACACCTTAGGTTAACTTCCGACATGATTATGAGTAGTTTGAAAGTTGTTTCATGGCTGTACACATCAACACAAAAAAGTTGTTATCTCAGTGCATGCAATGCTCAGACAATACAAATAGAATACATTTCAATTTTACACCAAAGCACTTACTGCAAACCTAATGGAAACAACTTAGATTAACTTCCCACATGATTCTGAGATGTCTGAAAGTTGTTTCATACCTGTGCACATCAAGACAAAAAAGTTGTTTTCTCAGTGCATGCAATGCTTTTACAATACAAATAGTATACATTTCAATTTTACACCAAAGCATTTACTGCAGACCTAATGGAAACACCTTAGGTTAACTTTCCACATGATTATGAGTAGTTTGAAAGTTGTTTCATGGCTGTACACATCAACACAAAAAAGTTGTTATCTCAGTGGATGCAATGCTTAGACAATACAAATAGTGTACATTTCAATTTTACACCAAAGCACTTACTGCAAACCTAATGGAAACACTTTAGGTTAACTTCCCACATGATTCTGAGATGTCTGAAAGTTGTTACATACCTGTGTACATAAAGACAAAAAAGTTGATTTCACAGTGAATAGAATGCTTTGACATAAAAGTAGTATACATTTCAATTGTACTCAAAAGTCCTGACTGCAAACCTAATGCAAACACATTTGGTTAACTTCCCAGATGAATATGACTAGGTTTAAAGTTGTTTCATGCCTCAGTTCATCAAGACAAAAAAGTTACTTTCTCAGTACTACTATGCTCTGACATTAAGGAAGTACACATCTGAATTTTACACCAAAGTACTTACTGCAAACTAATGGAAACACCTTAGGTTAACTTCCCACATGATTATGAGTAGTTTGAAAGTTGTTTCATGGCTGTACACATCAACACAAAAAAGTTGTTATCTCAGTGCATGCAATGCTTAGACAATACAAATAGTATACATTTCAATTTTACACCAAAGCACTTACTGCAAACCTAATGGAAACAACTTAGATTAACTTCCCACATCATTCTGAGATGTCTGAAAGTTGTTTCATACCTGTGCACATCAAGACAAAAAAGTTGTTTTCTCAGTGCATGCAATGCTTTTACAATACAAATGGTATACATTTCAATTTTACACCAAAGCACTTACTGCAGACCTAATGGAAACACCTTAGGTTAACTTTCCACATGATTATGAGTAGTTTGAAAGTTGTTTCATGGCTGTACACATCAACAGAAAAAAGTTGTTATCTCAGTGAATGCAATGCTTAGACAATACAAATAGTGTACATTTCAATTTTACTACAAAGCACTTACTGCAAACCTAATGGAAACACCTTAGGTTAACTTCCCACATGATTCTGAGATGTCTGAAAGTTGTTACATACCTGTGCACATAAAGACAAAAAAGTTGATTTCACAGTGAATAGAATGCTTTGACATAAAAGTAGTATACATTTCAATTGTACTCAAAAGTCCTGACTGCAAACCTAATGCAAACACATTTGGTTAACTTCCCAGATGAATATGACTAGGTTTAAAGTTGTTTCATGCCTCAGTTCATCAAGACAAAAAAGTTACTTTCTCAGTACTACTATGCTCTGACATTAAGGAAGTACACATCTGAATTTTACACCAAAGTACTTACTGCAAACTAATGGAAACACCTTAGGTTAACTTCCCACATGATTATGAGTAGTTTGAAAGTTGTTTCATGGCTGTACACATCAACACAAAAAAGTTGTTATCTCAGTGCATGCAATGCTCAGACAATACAAATAGAATACATTTCAATTTTACACCAAAGCACTTACTGCAAACCTAATGGAAACAACTTAGATTAACTTCCCACATGATTCTGAGATGTCTGAAAGTTGTTTCATACCTGTGCACATCAAGACAAAAAAGTTGTTTTCTCAGTGCATGCAATGCTTTTACAATACAAATAGTATACATTTCAATTTTACACCAAAGCATTTACTGCAGACCTAATGGAAACACCTTAGGTTAACTTTCCACATGATTATGAGTAGTTTGAAAGTTGTTTCATGGCTGTACACATCAACAGAAAAAAGTTGTTATCTCAGTGAATGCAATGCTTAGACAATACAAATAGTATACATTTCAATTTTACACCAAAGCATTTACTGCAGACCTAATGGAAACACCTTAGGTTAACTTTCCACATGATTATGAGTAGTTTGAAAGTTGTTTCATGGCTGTACACATAAAGACAAAAAAGTTGATTTCACGGTGAATAGAATGCTTTGACATAAAAGTAGTAAACATTTCAATTTTACAACAAAGTACTTACTGCAAACCTAATGGAAACACTTTAGGTTAACTTTCCACATGATTATGAGTAGTTTGAAAGTTGTTTTATGGCTGCACACATCAAAACAAAAAAGTTGTAATCTCAGTGCATGCAATGCTTAGACAATACAAATAGTATACATTTCAATTTTACACCAAAGCACTTACTGCAAACCTAATGGAAACACCTTAGGTTAACTTCCCACATGATTCTGAGATGTCTGAAAGTTGTTTCATGGCTGTACACATCAACACAAAAAAGTTGTTATCTCAGTGCATGCAATGCTTAGACAATACAAATAGTGTACATTTCAATTTTACACCAAAGCACTTACTACAAACCTAATGGAAACACTTTAGGTTAACTTCCCACATGATTCTGAGATGTCTGAAAGTTGTTACATACCTGTGCACATCAAGACAAAAAAGTTGATTTCAGAGTGAATAGAATGCTTTGACATAAAAGTAGTATACATTTCAATTGTACTCAAAAGTCCTGACTGCAAACCTAATGCAAACACATTTGGTTAACTTCCCAGATGAATATGACTAGGTTTAAAGTTGTTTCATGCCTCAGTTCATCAAGACAAAAAAGTTACTTTCTCAGTACTACTATGCTCTGACATTAAGGAAGTACACATCTGAATTTTACACCAAAGTACTTACTGCAAACTAATGGAAACACCTTAGGTTAACTTCCCACATGATTATGAGTAGTTTGAAAGTTGTTTCATGGCTGTACACATCAACACAAAAAAGTTGTTATCTCAGTGCATGCAATGCTCAGACAATACAAATAGAATACATTTCAATTTTACACCAAAGCACTTACTGCAAACGTAATGGAAACAACTTAGATTAACTTCCCACATGATTCTGAGATGTCTGAAAGTTGTTTCATACCTGTGCACATCAAGACAAAAAAGTTGTTTTCTCAGTGCATGCAATGCTTTTACAATACAAATAGTATACATTTCAATTTTACACCAAAGCATTTACTGCAGACCTAATGGAAACACCTTAGGTTAACTTTCCACATGATTATGAGTAGTTTGAAAGTTGTTTCATGGCTGTACACATCAACACAAAAAAGTTGTTATCTCAGTGGATGCAATGCTTAGACAATACAAATAGTGTACATTTCAATTTTACTACAAAGCACTTACTGCAAACCTAATGGAAACACCTTAGGTTAACTTCCCACATGATTCTGAGATGTCTGAAAGTTGTTACATACCTGTGCACATAAAGACAAAAAAGTTGATTTCACAGTGAATAGAATGCTTTGACATAAAAGTAGTATACATTTCAATTGTACTCAAAAGTCCTGACTGCAAACCTAATGCAAACACATTTGGTTAACTTCCCAGATGAATATGACTAGGTTTAAAGTTGTTTCATGCCTCAGTTCATCAAGACAAAAAAGTTACTTTCTCAGTACTACTATGCTCTGACATTAAGGAAGTACACATCTGAATTTTACACCAAAGTACTTACTGCAAACTAATGGAAACACCTTAGGTTAACTTCCCACATGATTATGAGTAGTTTGAAAGTTGTTTCATGGCTGTACACATCAACACAAAAAAGTTGTTATCTCAGTGCATGCAATGCTCAGACAATACAAATAGAATACATTTCAATTTTACACCAAAGCACTTACTGCAAACCTAATGGAAACAACTTAGATTAACTTCCCACATGATTCTGAGATGTCAGAAAGTTGTTTCATACCTGTGCACATCAAGACAAAAAAGTTGTTTTCTCAGTGCATGCAATGCTTTTGCAATACAAATAGTATACATTTCAATTTTACACCAAAGCATTTACTGCAGACCTAATGGAAACACCTTAGGTTAACTTTCCACATGATTATGAGTAGTTTGAAAGTTGTTTTATGGCTGCACACATCAACACAAAAAAGCTGTAATCGTAGTGCATGCAATGCTTAGACAATACAAATAGTATACATTTCAATTTTACACCAAAGCACTTACTGCAAACCTAATGCAAACACCTTAGGTTAACTTCCCACATGATTCTGAGATGTCTGAAAGTTGTTTCATACTTGTGCACATAAAGACAAAAAAGTTGATTTCACAGTGAATAGAATGCTTTGACATAGAAGTAGTATACATTTCAATTTTACAACAAAGTACTTACTGCAAACCTAATGGAAACACTTTAGGTTAACTTTCCACATGATTATGAGTAGTTTGAAAGTTGTTTCATGGCTGTACACATCAACACAAAAAAGTTGTTATCTCAGTGCATGCAATGCTTAGACAATACAAATAGTGTACATTTCAATTTTACACCAAAGCACTTACTACAAACCTAATGGAAACACTTTAGGTTAACTTCCCACATGATTCTGAGATGTCTGAAAGTTGTTTCATACCTGTGCACATAAAGACAAAAAATTTGATTTCACAGTGAATAGAATGCTTTGACATAAAAGTAGTATACATTTCAATTGTACTCAAAAGTCCTGACTGCAAACCTAATGCAAACACATTTGGTTAACTTCCCAGATGAATATGACTAGGTTTAAAGTTGTTTCATGCCTCAGTTCATCAAGACAAAAAAGTTACTTTCTCAGTACTACTATGCTCTGACATTAAGGAAGTACACATCTGAATTTTACACCAAAGTACTTACTGCAAACTAATGGAAACACCTTAGGTTAACTTCCCACATGATTATGAGTAGTTTGAAAGTTGTTTCATGGCTGTACACATCAACACAAAAAAGTTGTTATCTCAGTGCATGCAATGCTTACACAATACAAATAGTATACATTTCAATTTTACACCAAAGCACTTACTGCAAACCTAATGGAAACAACTTAGATTAACTTCCCACATGATTCTGAGATGTCTGAAAGTTGTTTCATACCTGTGCACATCAAGACAAAAAAGTTGTTTTCTCAGTGCATGCAATGCTTTTACAATACAAATAGTATACATTTCAATTTTACACCAAAGCACTTACTGCAAACCTAATGGAAACACCTTAGGTTAACTTTCCACATGATTATGAGTAGTTTGAAAGTTGTTTCATGGCTGTACACATCAACAGAAAAAAGTTGTTATCTCAGTGAATGCAATGCTTAGACAATACAAATAGTGTACATTTCAATTTTACTACAAAGCACTTACTGCAAACCTAATGGAAACACCTTAGGTTAACTTCCCACATGATTCTGAGATGTCTGAAAGTTGTTACATACCTGTGCACATAAAGACAAAAAAGTTGATTTCACAGTGAATAGAATGCTTTGACATAAAAGTAGTATACATTTCAATTGTACTCAAAAGTCCTGACTGCAAACCTAATGCAAACACATTTGGTTAACTTCCCAGATGAATATGACTAGGTTTAAAGTTGTTTCATGCCTCAGTTCATCAAGACAAAAAAGTTACTTTCTCAGTACTACTATGCTCTGACATTAAGGAAGTACACATCTGAATTTTACACCAAAGTACTTACTGCAAACTAATGGAAACACCTTAGGTTAACTTCCCACATGATTATGAGTAGTTTGAAAGTTGTTTCATGGCTGTACACATCAACACAAAAAAGTTGTTATCTCAGTGCATGCAATGCTTAGACAATACAAATAGTATACATTTCAATTTTACACCAAAGCACTTACTGCAAACCTAATGCAAACACCTTAGGTTAACTTCCCACATGATTCTGAGATGTCTGAAAGTTGTTTCATACTTGTGCACATAAAGACAAAAAAGTTGATTTCACAGTGAATAGAATGCTTTGACATAAAAGTAGTATACATTTCAATTTTACAACAAAGTACTTACTGCAAACCTAATGGAAACACTTTAGGTTAACTTTCCACATGATTATGAGTAGTTTGAAAGTTGTTTCATGGCTGTACACATCAACACAAAAAAGTTGTTATCTCAGTGCATGCAATGCTTAGACAATACAAATAGTGTACATTTCAATTTTACACCAAAGCACTTACTGCAAACCTAATGGAAACACTTTAGGTTAACTTCCCACATGATTCTGAGATGTCTGAAAGTTGTTACATACCTGTGCACATAAAGACAAAAAAGTTGATTTCACAGTGAATAGAATGCTTTGACATAAAAGTAGTATACATTTCAATTGTACTCAAAAGTCCTGACTGCAAACCTAATGCAAACACATTTGGTTAACTTCCCAGATGAATATGACTAGGTTTAAAGTTGTTTCATGCCTCAGTTCATCAAGACAGAAAAGTTACTTTCTCAGTACTACTATGCTCTGACATTAAGGAAGTACACATCTGAATTTTACACCAAAGTACTTACTGCAAACTAATGGAAACACCTTAGGTTAACTGCCCACATGATTATGAGTAGTTTGAAAGTTGTTTCATGGCTGTACACATCAACACAAAAAAGTTGTTATCTCAGTGCATGCAATGCTTAGACAATACAAATAGTATACATTTCAATTTTACACCAAAGCACTTACTGCAAACCTAATGGAAACAACTTAGATTAATTTCCCACATGATTCTGAGATGTCTGAAAGTTGTTTCATACCTGTGCACATCAAGACAAAAAAGTTGTTTTCTCAGTGCATGCAATGCTTTTACAATACAAATCGTATACATTTCAATTTTACACCAAAGCACTTACTGCAAACCTAATGGAAACACCTTAGGTTAACTTTCCACATGATTATGAGTAGTTTGAAAGTTGTTTCATGGCTGTACACATCAACAGAAAAAAGTTGTTATCTCAGTGAATGCAATGCTTAGACAATACAAATAGTGTACATTTCAATTTTACTACAAAGCACTTACTGCAAACCTAATGGAAACACCTTAGGTTAACTTCCCACATGATTCTGAGATGTCTGAAAGTTGTTACATACCTGTGCACATAAAGACAAAAAAGTTGATTTCACAGTGAATAGAATGCTTTGACATAAAAGTAGTTTACATTTCAATTGTACTCAAAAGTCCTGACTGCAAACCTAATGCAAACACATTTGGTTAACTTCCCAGATGAATATGACTAGGTTTAAAGTTATTTCATGCCTCAGTTCATCAACACAAAAAAGTTACTTTCTCAGTACTGCTATGCTCTGACATTAAGGAAGTACACATCTGAATTTTACACCAAAGTACTTACTGCAAACTAATGGAAACACCTTAGGTTAACTTCCCACATGATTATGAGTAGTTTGAAAGTTGTTTCATGGCTGTACACATCAACACAAAAAAGTTGTTATCTCAGTGCATGCAATGCTCAGACAATACAAATAGAATACATTTCAATTTTACACCAAAGCACTTACTGCAAACCTAATGGAAACAACTTAGATTAACTTCCCACATGATTCTGAGATGTCTGAAAGTTGTTTCATACCTGTGCACATCAAGACAAAAAAGTTGTTTTCTCAGTGCATGCAATGCTTTTACAATACAAATAGTATACATTTCAATTTTACACCAAAGCATTTACTGCAGACCTAATGGAAACACCTTAGGTTAACTTTCCAAATGATTATGAGTAGTTTGAAAGTTGTTTCATGGCTGTACACATCAACAGAAAAAAGTTGTTATCTCAGTGAATGCAATGCTTAGACAATACAAATAGTATACATTTCAAATTTACACCAAAGCATTTACTGCAGACCTAATGGAAACACCTTAGGTTAACTTTCCACATGATTATGAGTAGTTTGAAAGTTGTTTCATGGCTGTACACATAAAGACAAAAAAGTTGATTTCACGGTGAATAGAATGCTTTGACATAAAAGTAGTAAACATTTCAATTTTACAACAAAGTACTTACTGCAAACCTAATGGAAACACTTTAGGTTAACTTTCCACATGATTATGAGTAGTTTGAAAGTTGTTTTATGGCTGCACACATCAACACAAAAAAGTTGTAATCTCAGTGCATGCAATGCTTAGACAATACAAATAGTGTACATTTCAATTTTACACCAAAGCACTTACTGCAAACCTAATGGAAACACTTTAGGTTAACTTCCCACATGATTCTGAGATGTCTGAAAGTTGTTACATACCTGTGCACATAAA
The DNA here is from genome assembly GCF_030028105.1 of Mobula birostris. Lineage (NCBI taxonomy): Eukaryota > Metazoa > Chordata > Chondrichthyes > Myliobatiformes > Myliobatidae > Mobula > Mobula birostris. Next base: position 218,607 of record NW_027278364.1, read on the forward strand.
GACAAAAAAGTTGATTTCACAGTGAATAGAATGCTTTGACATAAAAGTAGTATACATTTCAATTGTACTCAAATGTCCTGACTGCAAACCTAATGCAAACACATTTGGTTAACTTCCCAGATGAATATGACTAGGTTTAAAGTTGTTTCATGCCTCAGTTCATCAAGACAAAAAAGTTACTTTCTCAGTACTACTATGCTCTGACATTAAGGAAGTACACATCTGAATTTTACACCAAAGTACTTACTGCAAACTAATGGAAACACCTTAGGTTAACTTCCCACATGATTAAGAGTAGTTTGAAAGTTGTTTCATGGCTGTACACATCAACACAAAAAAGTTGTTATCTCAGTGCATGCAATGCTTAGACAATACAAATAGTATACATTTCAATTTTACACCAAAGCACTTACTGCAAACCTAATGGAAACAACTTAGATTAACTTCCCACATGATTCTGAGATGTCTGAAAGTTGTTTCATACCTGTGCACATCAAGACAAAAAAGTTGTTTTCTCAGTGCATGCAATGCTTTTACAATACAAATAGTATACATTTCAATTTTACACCAAAGCACTTACTGCAAACCTAATGGAAACACCTTAGGTTAACTTTCCACATGATTATGAGTAGTTTGAAAGTTGTTTCATGGCTGTACACATCAACAGAAAAAAGTTGTTATCTCAGTGAATGCAATGCTTAGACAATACAAATAGTGTACATTTCAATTTTACTACAAAGCACTTACTGCAAACCTAATGGAAACACCTTAGGTTAACTTCCCACATGATTCTGAGATGTCTGAAAGTTGTTACATACCTGTGCACATAAAGACAAAAAAGTTGATTTCACAGTGAATAGAATGCTTTGACATAAAAGTAGTATACATTTCAATTGTACTCAAAAGTCCTGACTGCAAACCTAATGCAAACACATTTGGTTAACTTCCCAGATGAATATGACTAGGTTTAAAGTTGTTTCATGCCTCAGTTCATCAAGACAAAAAAGTTACTTTCTCAGTACTACTATGCTCTGACATTAAGGAAGTACACATCTGAATTTTACACCAAAGTACTTACTGCAAACTAATGGAAACACCTTAGGTTAACTTCCCACATGATTATGAGTAGTTTGAAAGTTGTTTCATGGCTGTACACATCAACACAAAAAAGTTGTTATCTCAGTGCATGCAATGCTTAGACAATACAAATAGTATACATTTCAATTTTACACCAAAGCACTTACTGCAAACCTAATGGAAACACCTTAGGTTAACTTCCCACATGATTCTGGGATGTCTGAAAGTTGTTTCATACTTGTGCACATAAAGACAAAAAAGTTGATTTCACAGTGAATAGAATGCTTTGACATAAAAGTAGTATACATTTCAATTTTACAACAAAGTACTTACTGCAAACCTAATGCAAACACTTTAGGTTAACTTTCCACATGATTATGAGTAGTTTGAAAGTTGTTTCATGGCTGTACACATCAACACAAAAAAGTTGTTATCTCAGTGCATGCAATGCTTAGACAATACAAATAGTGTACATTTCAATTTTACACCAAAGCACTTACTGCAAACCTAATGGAAACACTTTAGGTTAACTTCCCACATGATTCTGAGATGTCTGAAAGTTGTTACATACCTGTGTACATAAAGACAAAAAAGTTGATTTCACAGTGAATAGAATGCTTTGACATAAAAGTAGTATACATTTCAATTGTACTCAAAAGTCCTGACTGCAAACCTAATGCAAACACATTTGGTTAACTTCCCAGATGAATATGACTAGGTTTAAAGTTGTTTCATGCCTCAGTTCATCAAGACAAAAAAGTTACTTTCTCAGTACTACTATGCTCTGACATTAAGGAAGTACACATCTGAATTTTACACCAAAGTACTTACTGCAAACTAATGGAAACACCTTAGGTTAACTTCCCACATGATTATGAGTAGTTTGAAAGTTGTTTCATGGCTGTACACATCAACACAAAAAAGTTGTTATCTCAGTGCATGCAATGCTCAGACAATACAAATAGAATACATTTCAATTTTACACCAAAGCACTTACTGCAAACCTAATGGAATCAACTTAGATTAACTTCCCACATGATTCTGAGATGTCTGAAAGTTGTTTCATACCTGTGCACATCAAGACAAAAAAGTTGTTTTCTCAGTGCATGCAATGCTTTTACAATACAAATAGTATACATTTCAATTTTACACCAAAGCATTTACTGCAGACCTAATGGAAACACCTTAGGTTAACTTTCCACATGATTATGAGTAGTTTGAAAGTTGTTTCATGGCTGTACACATCAACAGAAAAAAGTTGTTATCTCAGTGAATGCAATGCTTAGACAATACAAATAGTATACATTTCAATTTTACACCAAAGCATTTACTGCAGACCTAATGGAAACACCTTAGGTTCACTTCCCACATGATTCTGAGATGTCTGAAAGTTGTTACATACCTGTGTACATAAAGACAAAAAAGTTGATTTCACAGTGAATAGAATGCTTTGACATAAAAGTAGTATACATTTCAATTGTACTCAAAAGTCCTGACTGCAAACCTAATGCAAACACATTTGGTTAACTTCCCAGATGAATATGACTAGGTTTAAAGTTGTTTCATGCCTCAGTTCATCAAGACAAAAAAGTTACTTTCTCAGTACTACTATGCTCTGACATTAAGGAAGTACACATCTGAATTTTACACCAAAGTACTTACTGCAAACTAATGGAAACACCTTAGGTTAACTTCCCACATGATTATGAGTAGTTTGAAAGTTGTTTCATGGCTGTACACATCAACACAAAAAAGTTGTTATCTCAGTGCATGCAATGCTCAGACAATACAAATAGAATACATTTCAATTTTACACCAAAGCACTTACTGCAAACCTAATGGAATCAACTTAGATTAACTTCCCACATGATTCTGAGATGTCTGAAAGTTGTTTCATACCTGTGCACATCAAGACAAAAAAGTTGTTTTCTCAGTGCATGCAATGCTTTTACAATACAAATAGTATACATTTCAATTTTACACCAAAGCATTTACTGCAGACCTAATGGAAACACCTTAGGTTAACTTTCCACATGATTATGAGTAGTTTGAAAGTTGTTTCATGGCTGTACACATCAACAGAAAAAAGTTGTTATCTCAGTGAATGCAATGCTTAGACAATACAAATAGTATACATTTCAATTTTACACCAAAGCATTTACTGCAGACCTAATGGAAACACCTTAGGTTAACTTCCCACATGATTCTGAGATGTCTGAAAGTTGTTACATACCTGTGCACATAAAGACAAAAAAGTTGATTTCACAGTGAATAGAATGCTTTGACATAAAAGTAGTATACATTTCAATTGTACTCAAAAGTCCTGACTGCAAACCTAATGCAAACACATTTGGTTAACTTCCCAGATGAATATGACTAGGTTTAAAGTTGTTTCATGCCTCAGTTCATCAAGACAAAAAAGTTACTTTCTCAGTACTACTATGCTCTGACATTAAGGAAGTACACATCTGAATTTTACACCAAAGTACTTACTGCAAACTAATGGAAACACCTTAGGTTAACTTCCCACATGATTATGAGTAGTTTGAAAGTTGTTTCATGGCTGTACACATCAACACAAAAAAGTTGTTATCTCAGTGCATGCAATGCTTAGACAATACAAATAGTATACATTTCAATTTTACACCAAAGCACTTACTGCAAACCTAATGGAAACACCTTAGGTTAACTTCCCACATGATTCTGAGATGTCTGAAAGTTGTTTCATACTTGTGCACATAAAGACAAAAAAGTTGATTTCACAGTGAATAGAATGCTTTGACATAAAAGTAGTATACATTTCAATTTTACAACAAAGTACTTACTGCAAACCTAATGGAAACACTTTAGGTTAACTTTCCACATGATTATGAGTAGTTTGAAAGTTGTTTCATGGCTGTACACATCAACACAAAAAAGTTGTTATCTCAGTGCATGCAATGCTTAGACAATGCAAATAGTGTACATTTCAATTTTACACCAAAGCACTTACTACAAACCTAATGGAAACACTTTAGGTTAACTTCCCACATGATTCTGAGATGTCTGAAAGTTGTTACATACCTGTGCACATAAAGACAAAAAAGTTGATTTCACAGTGAATAGAATGCTTTGACATAAAAGTAGTATACATTTCAATTGTACTCAAAAGTCCTGACTGCAAACCTAATGCAAACACATTTGGTTAACTTCCCAGATGAATATGACTAGGTTTAAAGTTGTTTCATGCCTCAGTTCATCAAGACAAAAAAGTTACTTTCTCAGTACTACTATGCTCTGACATTAAGGAAGTACACATCTGAATTTTACACCAAAGTACTTACTGCAAACTAATGGAAACACCTTAGGTTAACTTCCAACATGATTATGAGTAGTTTGAAAGTTGTTTCATGGCTGTACACATCAACACAAAAAAGTTGTTATCTCAGTGCATGCAATGCTTAGACAATACAAATAGTATACATTTCAATTTTACACCAAAGCACTTACTGCAAACCTAATGGAAACAACTTAGATTAACTTCCCACATGATTCTGAGATGTCTGAAAGTTGTTTCATACCTGTGCACATCAAGACAAAAAAGTTGTTTTCTCAGTGCATGCAATGCTTTTACAATACAAATATTATACATTTCAATTTTACACCAAAGCAGTTACTGCAAACCTAATGGAAACACCTTAGGTTAACTTTCCACATGATTATGAGTAGTTTGAAAGTTGTTTCATGGCTGTACACATCAACAGAAAAAAGTTGTTATCTCAGTGAATGCAATGCTTAGACAATACAAATAGTGTACATTTCAATTTTACTACAAAGCACTTACTGCAAACCTAATGGAAACACCTTAGGTTCACTTCCCACATGACTCTGAGATGTCTGAAAGTTGTTACATACCTGTGCACATAAAGACAAAAAAGTTGATTTCACAGTGAATAGAATGCTTTGACATAAAAGTAGTATACATTTCAATTGTACTCAAAAGTCCTGACTGCAAACCTAAAGCAAACACATTTGGTTAACTTCCCAGATGAATATGACTAGGTTTAAAGTTGTTTCATGCCTCAGTTCATCAAGACAAAAAAGTTACTTTCTCAGTACTACTATGCTCTGACATTAAGGAAGTACACATCTGAATTTTACACCAAAGTACTTACTGCAAACTAATGGAAACACCTTAGGTTAACTTCCCACATGATTATGAGTAGTTTGAAAGTTGTTTCATGGCTGTACACATCAACACAAAAAAGTTGTTATCTCAGTGCATGCAATGCTCAGACAATACAAATAGAATACATTTCAATTTTACACCAAAGCACTTACTGCAAACCTAATGGAAACAACTTAGATTAACTTCCCACATGATTCTGAGATGTCTGAAAGTTGTTTCATACCTGTGCACATCAAGACAAAAAAGTTGTTTTCTCAGTGCATGCAATGCTTTTACAATACAAATAGTATACATTTCAATTTTACACCAAAGCATTTACTGCAGACCTAATGGAAACACCTTAGGTTAACTTTCCACATGATTATGAGTAGTTTGAAAGTTGTTTCATGGCTGTACACATCAACAGAAAAAAGTTGTTATCTCAGTGAATGCAATGCTTAGACAATACAAATAGTATACATTTCAATTTTACACCAAAGCATTTACTGCAGACCTAATGGAAACACCTTAGGTTAACTTTCCACATGATTATGAGTAGTTTGAAAGTTGTTTCATTGCTGTACACATAAAGACAAAAAAGTTGATTTCACGGTGAATAGAATGCTTTGACATAAAAGTAGTAAACATTTCAATTTTACAACAAAGTACTTACTGCAAACCTAATGGAAACACTTTAGGTTAACTTTCCACATGATTATGAGTAGTTTGAAAGTTGTTTTATGGCTGCACACATCAGCACAAAAAAGTGTTAATCTCAGTGCATGCAATGCTTAGACAATACAAATAGTATACATTTCAATTTTACACCAAAGCACTTACTGCAAACCTAATGGAAACACCTTAGGTTAACTTCCCACATGATTCTGAGATGTCTGAAAGTTGTTTCATACTTGTGCACATAAAGACAAAAAAGTTGATTTCACAGTGAATAGAATGCTTTGACATAAAAGTAGTATACATTTCAATTTTACAACAAAGTACTTACTGCAAACCTAATGGAAACACTTTAGGTTAACTTCCCACATGATTCTGAGATGTCTGAAAGTTGTTACATACCTGTGCACATAAAGACAAAAAAGTTGATTTCACAGTGAATAGAATGCTTTGACATAAAAGTAGTATACATTTCAATTGTACTCAAAAGTCCTGACTGCAAACCTAATGCAAACACATTTGGTTAACTTCCCAGATGAATATGACTAGGTTTAAAGTTGTTTCATGCCTCAGTTCATCCAGACAAAAAAGTTACTTTCTCAGTACTACTATGCTCTGACATTAAGGAAGTACACATCTGAATTTTACACCAAAGTACTTACTGCAAACTAATGGAAACACCTTAGGTTAACTTCCCACATGATTATGAGTAGTTTGAAAGTTGTTTCATGGCTGTACACATCAACACAAAAAAGTTGTTATCTCAGTGCATGCAATGCTTAGACAATACAAATAGTATACATTTCAATTTTACACCAAAGCACTTACTGCAAACCTAATGGAAACACCTTAGGTTAACTTCCCACATGATTCTGAGATGTCTGAAAGTTGTTTCATACTTGTGCACATAAAGACAAAAAAGTTCATTTCACAGTGAATAGAATGCTTTGACATAAAAGTAGTATACATTTCAATTTTACAACAAAGTACTTACTGCAAACCTAATGGAAACACTTTAGGTTAACTTTCCACATGATTATGAGTAGTTTGAAAGTTGTTTCATGGCTGTACACATCAACACAAAAAAGTTGTTATCTCAGTGCATGCAATGCTTAGACAATACAAATAGTGTACATTTCAATTTTACTACAAAGCACTTACTGCAAACCTAATGGAAACACCTTAGGTTCACTTCCCACATGACTCTGAGATGTCTGAAAGTTGTTACATACCTGTGCACATAAAGACAAAAAAGTTGATTTCACAGTGAATAGAATGCTTTGACATAAAAGTAGTATACATTTCAATTGTACTCAAAAGTCCTGACTGCAAACCTAAAGCAAACACATTTGGTTAACTTCCCAGATGAATATGACTAGGTTTAAAGTTGTTTCATGCCTCAGTTCATCAAGACAAAAAAGTTACTTTCTCAGTACTACTATGCTCTGACATTAAGGAAGTACACATCTGAATTTTACACCAAAGTACTTACTGCAAACTAATGGAAACACCTTAGGTTAACTTCCCACATGATTATGAGTAGTTTGAAAGTTGTTTCATGGCTGTACACATCAACACAAAAAAGTTGTTATCTCAGTGCATGCAATGCTCAGACAATACAAATAGAATACATTTCAATTTTACACCAAAGCACTTACTGCAAACCTAATGGAAACAACTTAGATTAACTTCCCACATGATTCTGAGATGTCTGAAAGTTGTTTCATACCTGTGCACATCAAGACAAAAAAGTTGTTTTCTCAGTGCATGCAATGCTTTTACAATACAAATAGTATACATTTCAATTTTACACCAAAGCATTTACTGCAGACCTAATGGAAACACCTTAGGTTAACTTTCCACATGATTATGAGTAGTTTGAAAGTTGTTTCATGGCTGTACACATCAACAGAAAAAAGTTGTTATCTCAGTGAATGCAATGCTTAGACAATACAAATAGTATACATTTCAATTTTACACCAAAGCATTTACTGCAGACCTAATGGAAACACCTTAGGTTAACTTTCCACATGATTATGAGTAGTTTGAAAGTTGTTTCATTGCTGTACACATAAAGACAAAAAAGTTGATTTCACGGTGAATAGAATGCTTTGACATAGAAGTAGTAAACATTTCAATTTTACAACAAAGTACTTACTGCAAACCTAATGGAAACACTTTAGGTTAACTTTCCACATGATTATGAGTAGTTTGAAAGTTGTTTTATGGCTGCACACATCAGCACAAAAAAGTGTTAATCTCAGTGCATGCAATGCTTAGACAATACAAATAGTATACATTTCAATTTTACACCAAAGCACTTACTGCAAACCTAATGGAAACACCTTAGGTTAACTTCCCACATGATTCTGAGATGTCTGAAAGTTGTTTCATACTTGTGCACATAAAGACAAAAAAGTTGATTTCACAGTGAATAGAATGCTTTGACATAAAAGTAGTATACATTTCAATTTTACAACAAAGTACTTACTGCAAACCTAATGGAAACACTTTAGGTTAACTTCCCACATGATTCTGAGATGTCTGAAAGTTGTTACATACCTGTGCACATAAAGACAAAAAAGTTGATTTCACAGTGAATAGAATGCTTTGACATAAAAGTAGTATACATTTCAATTGTACTCAAAAGTCCTGACTGCAAACCTAATGCAAACACATTTGGTTAACTTCCCAGATGAATATGACTAGGTTTAAAGTTGTTTCATGCCTCAGTTCATCCAGACAAAAAAGTTACTTTCTCAGTACTACTATGCTCTGACATTAAGGAAGTACACATCTGAATTTTACACCAAAGTACTTACTGCAAACTAATGGAAACACCTTAGGTTAACTTCCCACATGATTATGAGTAGTTTGAAAGTTGTTTCATGGCTGTACACATCAACACAAAAAAGTTGTTATCTCAGTGCATGCAATGCTTAGACAATACAAATAGTATACATTTCAATTTTACACCAAAGCACTTACTGCAAACCTAATGGAAACACCTTAGGTTAACTTCCCACATGATTCTGAGATGTCTGAAAGTTGTTTCATACTTGTGCACATAAAGACAAAAAAGTTCATTTCACAGTGAATAGAATGCTTTGACATAAAAGTAGTATACATTTCAATTTTACAACAAAGTACTTACTGCAAACCTAATGGAAACACTTTAGGTTAACTTTCCACATGATTATGAGTAGTTTGAAAGTTGTTTCATGGCTGTACACATCAACACAAAAAAGTTGTTATCTCAGTGCATGCAATGCTTAGACAATACAAATAGTGTACATTTCAATTTTACACCAAAGCACTTACTGCAAACCTAATGGAAACACTTTAGGTTAACTTCCCACATGATTCTGAGATGTCTGAAAGTTGTTACATACCTGTGCACATAAAGACAAAAAAGTTGATTTCACAGTGAATAGAATGCTTTGACATAAAAGTAGTATACATTTCAATTGTACTCAAAAGTCCTGACTGCAAACCTAATGCAAACACATTTGGTTAACTTCCCAGATGAATATGACTAGGTTTAAAGTTGTTTCATGCCTCAGTTCATCAAGACAAAAAAGTTACTTTCTCAGTACTACTATGCTCTGACATTAAGGAAGTACACATCTGAATTTTACACCAAAGTACTTACTGCAAACTAATGGAAACACCTTAGGTTAACTTCCCACATGATTATGAGTAGTTTGAAAGTTGTTTCATGGCTGTACACATCAACACAAAAAAGTTGTTATCTCAGTGCATGCAATGCTTAGACAATACAAATAGTATACATTTCAATTTTACACCAAAGCACTTACTGCAAACCTAATGGAAACAACTTAGATTAACTTCCCACATGATTCTGTGATGTCTGAAAGTTGTTTCATACCTGTGCACATCAAGACAAAAAAGTTGTTTTCTCAGTGCATGCAATGCTTTTACAATACAAATAGTATACATTTCAATTTTACACCAAAGCACTTATTGCAAACCTAATGGAAACACCTTAGGTTAACTTTCCACATGATTATGAGTAGTTTGAAAGTTGTTTCATGGCTGTACACATCAACAGAAAAAAGTTGTTATCTCAGTGAATGCAATGCTTAGACAATACAAATAGTGTACATTTCAATTTTACGACAAAGCACTTACTGCAAACCTAATGGAAACACCTTAGGTTAACTTCCCACATGATTCTGAGATGTCTGAAAGTTGTTACATACCTGTGCACATAAAGACAAAAAAGTTGATTTCACAGTGAATAGAATGCTTTGACATAAAAGTAGTATACATTTCAATTGTACTCAAAAGTCCTGACTGCAAACCTAATGCAAACACATTTGGTTAACTTCCCAGATGAATATGACTAGGTTTAAAGTTGTTTCATGCCTCAGTTCATCAAGACAAAAAAGTTACTTTCTCAGTACTACTATGCTCTGACATTAAGGAAGTACACATCTGAATTTTACACCAAAGTACTTACTGCAAACTAATGGAAACACCTTAGGTTAACTTCCCACATGATTATGAGTAGTTTGAAAGTTGTTTCATGGCTGTACACATCAACACAAAAAAGTTGTTATCTCAGTGCATGCAATGCTTAGACAATACAAATAGTATACATTTCAATTTTACACCAAAGCACTTACTGCAAACCTAATGGAAGCACCTTAGGTTAACTTCCCACATGATTCTGAGATGTCTGAAAGTTGTTTCATACTTGTGCACATAAAGACAAAAAAGTTGATTTCACAGTGAATAGAATGCTTTGACATAAAAGTAGTATACATTTCAATTTTACAACAAAGTACTTACTGCAAACCTAATGGAAACACTTTAGGTTAACTTTCCACATGATTATGAGTAGTTTGAAAGTTGTTTAATGGCTGTACACATCAACACAAAAAAGTTGTTATCTCAGTGGATGCAATGCTTAGACAATACAAATAGTGTACATTTCAATTTTACACCAAAGCACTTACTGCAAACCTAATGGAAACACTTTAGGTTAACTTCCCACATGATTCTGAGATGTCTGAAAGTTGTTACATACCTGTGTACATAAAGACAAAAAAGTTGATTTCACAGTGAATAGAATGCTTTGACATAAAAGTAGTATACATTTCAATTGTACTCAAAAGTCCTGACTGCAAACCTAATGCAAACACATTTGGTTAACTTCCCAGATGAATATGACTAGGTTTAAAGTTGTTTCATGCCTCAGTTCATCAAGACAAAAAAGTTACTTTCTCAGTACTACTATGCTCTGACATTAAGGAAGTACACATCTGAATTTTACACCAAAGTACTTACTGCAAACTAATGGAAACACCTTAGGTTAACTTCCCACATGATTATGAGTAGTTTGAAAGTTGTTTCATACCTGTGCACATCAAGACAAAAAAGTTGTTTTCTCAGTGCATGCAATGCTTTTACAATACAAATAGTATACATTTCAATTTTTCACCAAAGCACTTACTGCAAACCTAATGGAAACACCTTAGGTCAACTTTACACATGATTATGAGTAGTTTGAAAGTTGTTTCATGGCTGTACACATCAACAGAAAAAAGTTGTTATCTCAGTGAATGCAATGCTTAGACAATACAAATAGTGTACATTTCAATTTTACTACAAAGCACTTACTGCAAACCTAATGGAAACACCTTAGGTTAACTTCCCACATGATTCTGAGATGTCTGAAAGTTGTTACATACCTGTGCACATAAAGACAAAAAAGTTGATTTCACAGTGAATAGAATGCTTTGACATAAAAGTAGTATACATTTCAATTGTACTCAAAAGTCCTGACTGCAAACCTAATGCAAACACATTTGGTTAACTTCCCAGATGAATATGACTAGGTTTAAGTTGTTTCATGCCTCAGTTCATCAAGACAAAAAAGTTACTTTCTCAGTACTACTATGCTCTGACATTAAGGAAGTACACATCTGAATTTTACACCAAAGTACTTACTGCAAACTAATGGAAACACCTTAGGTTAACTTCCCACATGATTATGAGTAGTTTGAAAGTTGTTTCATACCTGTGCACATCAAGACAAAAAAGTTGTTTTCTCAGTGCATGCAATGCTTACACAATACAAATAGTATACATTTCAATTTTACACCAAAGCACTTACTGCAAACCTAATGGAAACAACTTAGATTAACTTCCCACATGATTCTGAGATGTCTGAAAGTTGTTTCATACCTGTGCACATCAAGACAAAAAAGTTGTTTTCTCAGTGCATGCAATGCTTTTACAATACAAATAGTATACATTTCAATTTTACACCAAAGCACTTACTGCAAACCTAATGGAAACACCTTAGGTTAACTTTCCACATGATTATGAGTAGTTTGAAAGTTGTTTCATGGCTGTACACATCAACAGAAAAAAGTTGTTATCTCAGTGAATGCAATGCTTAGACAATACAAATAGTGTACATTTCAATTTTACTACAAAGCACTTACTGCAAACCTAATGGAAACACCTTAGGTTAACTTCCCACATGATTCTGAGATGTCTGAAAGTTGTTACATACCTGTGCACATAAAGACAAAAAAGTTGATTTCACAGTGAATAGAATGCTTTGACATAAAAGTAGTATACATTTCAATTGTACTCAAAAGTCCTGACTGCAAACCTAATGCAAACACATTTGGTTAACTTCCCAGATGAATATGACTAGGTTTAAAGTTGTTTCATGCCTCAGTTCATCAAGACAAAAAAGTTACTTTCTCAGTACTACTATGCTCTGACATTAAGGAAGTACACATCTGAATTTTACACCAAAGTACTTACTGCAAACTAATGGAAACACCTTAGGTTAACTTCCCACATTATTATGAGTAGTTTGAAAGTTGTTTCATGGCTGTACACATCAACACAAAAAAGTTGTTATCTCAGTGCATGCAATGCTTAGACAATACAAATAGTATACATTTCAATTTTACACCAAAGCACTTACTGCAAACCTAATGGAAACACCTTAGGTTAACTTCCACATGATTCTGAGATGTCTGAAAGTTGTTTCATACTTGTGCACATAAAGACAAAAAAGTTGATTTCACAGTGAATAGAATGCTTTGACATAAAAGTAGTATACATTTCAATTTTACAACAAAGTTACTTACTGCAAACCTAATGGAAACACTTTAGGTTAACTTTCCACATGATTATGAGTAGTTTGAAAGTTGTTTCATGGCTGTACACATCAACACAAAAAAATTGTTATCTCAGTGCATGCAATGCTTAGACAATACAAATAGTGTACATTTCAATTTTACACCAAAGCACTTACTGCAAACCTAATGGAAACACTTTAGGTTAACTTCCCACATGATTCTGAGATGTCTGAAAGTTGTTACATACCTGTGCACATAAAGACAAAAAAGTTGATTTCACAGTGAATAGAATGCTTTGACATAAAAGTAGTATACATTTCAATTGTACTCAAAAGTCCTGACTGCAAACCTAATGCAAACACATTTGGTTAACTTCCCAGATGAATATGACTAGGTTTAAAGTTGTTTCATGCCTCAGTTCATCAAGACAAAAAAGTTACTTTCTCAGTACTACTATGCTCTGACATTAAGGAAGTACACATCTGAATTTTACACCAAAGTACTTACTGCAAACTAATGGAAACACCTTAGGTTAACTTCCCACATGATTAAGAGTAGTTTGAAAGTTGTTTCATGGCTGTACACATCAACACAAAAAAGTTGTTATCTCAGTGCATGCAATGCTTAGACAATACAAATAGTATACATTTCAATTTTACACCAAAGCACTTACTGCAAACCTAATGGAAACAACTTAGATTAACTTCCCACATGATTCTGAGATGTCTGAAAGTTGTTTCATACCTGTGCACATCAAGACAAAAAAGTTGTTTTCTCAGTGCATGCAATGCTTTTACAATACAAATAGTATACATTTCAATTTTACACCAAAGCACTTACTGCAAACCTAATGGAAACACCTTAGGTTAACTTTCCACATGATTATGAGTAGTTTGAAAGTTGTTTCATGGCTGTACACATCAACAGAAAAAAGTTGTTATCTCAGTGAATGCAATGCTTAGACAATACAAATAGTGTACATTTCAATTTTACTACAAAGCACTTACTGCAAACCTAATGGAAACACCTTAGTTAACTTCCCACATGATTCTGAGATGTCTGAAAGTTGTTACATACCTGTGCACATAAAGACAAAAAAGTTGATTTCACAGTGAATAGAATGCTTTGACATAAAAGTAGTATACATTTCAATTGTACTCAAAAGTCCTGACTGCAAACCTAATGCAAACACATTTGGTTAACTTCCCAGATGAATATGACTAGGTTTAAAGTTGTTTCATGCCTCAGTTCATCAAGGACAAAAAAGTTACTTTCTCAGTACTACTATGCTCTGACATTAAGGAAGTACACATCTGAATTTTACACCAAAGTACTTACTGCAAACTAATGGAAACACCTTAGGTTAACTTCCCACATGATTATGAGTAGTTTGAAAGTTGTTTCATGGCTGTACACATCAACACAAAAAAGTTGTTATCTCAGTGCATGCAATGCTTAGACAATACAAATAGTATACATTTCAATTTTACACCAAAGCACTTACTGCAAACTAATGGAAACACCTTAGGTTAACTTCCACATGATTCTGGGATGTCTGAAAGTTGTTTCATACTTGTGCACATAAAGACAAAAAAGTTGATTTCACAGTGAATAGAATGCTTTGACATAAAAGTAGTATACATTTCAATTTTACAACAAAGTACTTACTGCAAACCTAATGCAAACACTTTAGGTTAACTTTCCACATGATTATGAGTAGTTTGAAAGTTGTTTCATGGCTGTACACATCAACACAAAAAAGTTGTTATCTCAGTGCATGCAATGCTTAGACAATACAAATAGTGTACATTTCAATTTACACCAAAGCACTTACTGCAAACCTAATGGAAACACTTTAGGTTAACTTCCCACATGATTCTGAGATGTCTGAAAGTTGTTACATACCTGTGTACATAAAGACAAAAAAGTTGATTTCACAGTGAATAGAATGCTTTGACATAAAAGTAGTATACATTTCAATTGTACTCAAAAGTCCTGACTGCAAACCTAATGCAAACACATTTGGTTAACTTCCCAGATGAATATGACTAGGTTTAAGTTGTTTCATGCCTCAGTTCATCAAGACAAAAAGTTACTTTCTCAGTACTACTATGCTCTGACATTAAGGAAGTACACATCTGAATTTTACACCAAAGTACTTACTGCAAACTAATGGAAACACCTTAGGTTAACTTCCCACATGATTATGAGTAGTTTGAAAGTTGTTTCATGGCTGTACACATCAACACAAAAAGTTGTTATCTCAGTGCATGCAATGCTCAGACAATACAAATAGAATACATTTCAATTTTACACCAAAGCACTTACTGCAAACCTAATGGAATCAACTTAGATTAACTTCCCACATGATTCTGAGATGTCTGAAAGTTGTTTCATACCTGTGCACATCAAGACAAAAAAGTTGTTTTCTCAGTGCATGCAATGCTTTTACAATACAAATAGTATACATTTCAATTTTACACCAAAGCATTTACTGCAGACCTAATGGAAACACCTTAGGTTAACTTTCCACATGATTATGAGTAGTTTGAAAGTTGTTTCATGGCTGTACACATCAACAGAAAAAGTTGTTATCTCAGTGAATGCAATGCTTAGACAATACAAATAGTATACATTTCAATTTTACACCAAAGCATTTACTGCAGACCTAATGGAAACACCTTAGGTTAACTTCCCACATGATTCTGAGATGTCTGAAAGTTGTTACATACCTGTGCACATAAAGACAAAAAAGTTGATTTCACAGTGAATAGAATGCTTTGACATAAAAGTAGTATACATTTCAATTGTACTCAAAAGTCCTGACTGCAAACCTAATGCAAACACATTTGGTTAACTTCCCAGATGAATATGACTAGGTTTAAAGTTGTTTCATGCCTCAGTTCATCAAGACAAAAAAGTTACTTTCTCAGTACTACTATGCTCTGACATTAAGGAAGTACACATCTGAATTTTACACCAAAGTACTTACTGCAAACTAATGGAAACACCTTAGGTTAACTTCCCACATGATTATGAGTAGTTTGACAGTTCGTTTCATGGCTGTACACATCAACACAAAAAAGTTGTTATCTCAGTGCATGCAATGCTTAGACAATACAAATAGTATACATTTCATTTTAACACCAAGCACTTACTGCAAACCTAATGGAAACACCTTAGGTTAACTTCCCACATGATTCTGAGATGTCTGAAAGTTGTTTCATACTTGTGCACATAAAGACAAAAAAAGTTGATTTCACAGTGAATAGAATGCTTTGACATAAAAGTAGTATACATTTCAATTTACAACAAAGTACTTACTGCAAACCTAATGGAAACACTTTAGGTTAACTTTCCACATGATTATGAGTAGTTTGAAAGTTGTTTCATGGCTGTACACATCAACACAAAAAAGTTGTTATCTCAGTGCATGCAATGCTTAGACAATGCAAATAGTGTACATTTCAATTTTACACCAAAGCACTTACTACAAACCTAATGGAAACACTTTAGGTTAACTTCCCACATGATTCTGAGATGTCTGAAAGTTGTTACATACCTGTGCACATAAAGACAAAAAAGTTGATTTCACAGTGAATAGAATGCTTTGACATAAAAGTAGTATACATTTCAATTGTACTCAAAAGTCCTGACTGCAAACCTAATGCAAACACATTTGGTTAACTTCCCAGATGAATATGACTAGGTTTAAAGTTGTTTCATGCCTCAGTTCATCAGACAAAAAAGTTACTTTCTCAGTACTACTATGCTCTGACATTAAGGAAGTACACATCTGAATTTTACACCAAAGTACTTACTGCAAACTAATGGAAACACCTTAGGTTAACTTCCAACATGATTATGAGTAGTTTGAAAGTTGTTTCATGGCTGTACACATCAACACAAAAAGTTGTTATCTCAGTGCATGCAATGCTTAGACAATACAAATAGTATACATTTCAATTTTACACCAAAGCACTTACTGCAAACCTAATGGAAACAACTTAGATTAACTTCCCACATGATTCTGAGATGTCTGAAAGTTGTTTCATACC